>NC_079561.1:20105599-20270599 GCF_015846415.1 Triplophysa dalaica | reverse complement strand
GATAACTCTTACATATGACCGATGGATGGAGGTGAAAAGCATCTATAGAAGAGAAATGTGTGTGTTTTAGGCACCCAGAAGGCTGTGGATCATGTGAACAAGGACATCGCCCCCAAACTGATTGAGAAGGTGAGATCATATCCTTCATCGTCAAGATCTTCAAACAGGTCATCAAACTGATTCTTATTATTTTTAGTCTGTACGTTCAACATCTGGATCCTACAGACAATGACATTTGACGAGCTTTGTTCCAAAATGAGAACTCAGTTTTTTCAAATTGTTCAAAAATCATGTTTTTTAATGTGTATTCAAATGAATATCAATGAAACTGCAGTTAGTTTGTTTTTTAATTAAGCCATAATCACTAAAAAATACAGCTAACTAACACAATAATAACATGATTTTTGAAACCAAACTCTTAATTTGTTCTTATGAAAGATTTCCCTAATTTCTATTCTGTATCGTTGCTTTGACACTTTAGAAAGTCTTAGTTATTGTAAATAATATTCTAAGTAATCTATCAACCTCTGTCTGCAGAAGTTCAGTGTGGTTGAGCAGGAGAAGATCGACAAATTCATGCTGGAGCTCGATGGAACGGAGAACAAATGTAACACGCATACACGCAAGCACACACACACTCATGCAAGCACACAACGGCAAACAAGGCCACACACCCACGTACACCCTGAAGTAACTGAAGACTTCTGTGAATTATTGTGACTGTAAACTCTAATATCTAAAATGTTTTATGAATAATTGATCCGATTTACTCTCTTCCGGAGTCTGTTTGTCCCCAACAACAGAGTTTGTTCTTTTTAATCTTTACAGCTAAGTTCGGCGCTAATGCTATCCTGGGTGTGAGTCTGGCGGTGTGTAAGGCAGGGTGCTGCTGAGAAAGGTGTTCCTCTGTACCGCCACATCGCCGATCTCGCTGGAAACAAAGACGTCATCCTCCCTGTGCCGGTACATCCTCAACATCCAGTGTCTGTCCTCCAAGCCATCCGACAATCTGTCCTCAGGGCACGTTTTCTTTCTCACGCAGGCGTTTAACGTCATCAACGGTGGCTCGCACGCGGGAAACAAACTGGCCATGCAAGAGTTCATGATCCTGCCGGTGGGGGCCAAAAACTTCCACGAGGCCATGAGGATCGGCGCTGAGGTTTACCACAACCTGAAGAGCGTCATCAATGGGAAATACGGCAAAGATGCCACCAACGTGGGTGATGAGGGTGGCTTCGCTCCGAACATTCTCGAAAACAACGAAGGTATGAGAAGGGCAATCCTTGTGGTGTTCATAACAAACGTTTGTTTACTGAACTCTTGTTCTGATTCTTTCAGCTCTTGAACTGTTGAAGTCTGCCATCGAGAAGGCCGGCTATCCTGATAAGATCATCATCGGAATGGATGTCGCAGCATCAGAGTTCTTCAGAGCTGGTAAATATGATCTGGACTTCAAATCCCCCGATGACCCGAAGCGTCACATCACTGGAGATCAGCTGGGGGATCTGTACAAGAGTTTCATTAAGAACTACCCAGGTAGGCACACACACACACACACACACACACAAGCTAAGATCCATTTACACACTCTTGGTGTGTCTGATTGTAGTTCAGTCCATCGAGGATCCGTTTGACCAGGATGACTGGGAGAACTGGTCCAAGTTCACAGGCTCAGTGGACATTCAGGTGGTGGGAGATGATCTGACGGTGACCAATCCCAAACGGATCCAGCAGGCCTGTGAGAAGAAGGCCTGCAACTGTCTGCTGCTTAAAGTCAACCAGATCGGCTCGGTCACGGAGTCCATCCAGGCGTGAGTGTTCAGAACTCAAGCACCACCACTCGTTCAAACACATTCAAGAGTCCAGAGGTTTTTCATTCTCTCTCTCTCTCTCTCTGTAGTTGTAAACTGGCCCAGTCTAACGGTTGGGGTGTGATGGTGAGCCATCGGTCAGGTGAGACTGAAGACACTTTCATCGCTGACCTGGTTGTCGGTCTCTGCACAGGACAGGTACAAAAAAACCCTGTAACGCTCAGAAAACATATATCTGTAGCGCAAAAAGAAAGTGAGATGTCTCATTCGTCATCCTTTTTAAAATGATTGCACACACACACGCACACACGCACAGCTAAAGTTCTGATCAGAAACTGTCTTCAATAATAATTTTGTTTGTTCAGATTAAGACCGGCGCCCCCTGCAGGTCGGAGCGTTTGGCAAAGTACAACCAGCTAATGAGGTCAGCAATGACATCACACTCCTCAGGTCAACTATCCAATCATGTTTTAAAACAGCAAGTGTTTATGTCTGTCTGTCTCTCCTGCAGGATTGAAGAAGAGCTCGGTGAGAAGGCCAAGTATGCAGGCAAAGATTTCCGCCATCCAAAAATCTAAACAAGCCTCTTTATCATGAATATAAAAACAGTGCATCAGTGTTATTTGCTTTTTCTGGAAAGAACATAATTAATAATAAAACAAAGAAAACATGAAGAGATGAAGTTTGTGTGTGTGTTTGTGAAGTGTGTCAGGTGATGAGGAAAAAAAACACATTCACTAGAAACGCATTTCTCTCTCTCGCACACACACACACACACACACCGAGAGTTTCTGACGTCAGAGGTTTGAGGATCGGAGGTTTTGGGTGCCTGTGAGTGTGTTGCTTAGCGATGCTCTTCAGGCAGATAGATTCATCTCCCACGTAACATTCCAGAAACAAACGTGTGTGTGATGGATGTCCAGAGGTCAGAGGTCAAGCTGTCAGTCAGCTCATGTTTTTTCTGCAGAGCCGGGATGTTTCTTCATTCACACTGAGCTGCATGTGTTGAGATCCTCCGCTTGCACCTTTCTGCTCGTCTGCATTTATTTACTGTGATAAACAGCAGTCGAACTTCTTCTTCGTCTGAACTCTATCAACTGCAGATACACTGATGTTCTCAAACACTGCAGATACAACACAGCTGTTAACCTCTCGGCACAAAAAATAAATAATTGTAATCAACAGCAGCATTTAATGGAATACTTTGCTATTTAAAGCTGCAATCAATAACTTTTTGGGGGTATTACTTATTGATCAAGTACATAATCTGTGACGAAAATCTTACCCCGATCGATATTGATTTATAAACCGGGGTGTTGAGTTTGATTTCATAGATGTCAGTTTAATGTCATTTGACTTGGACACAATGGATAATGCTGGCTTTTGTTTGATAGACAAAAAGAATCAAAACATAGAAAAACAAAGAAATGTTAAATTTTGTGTTTGCGTGAAACGGTGTTGTAAGTAGTTGTCTATTTAATTACTTTTCCTTAAAGTAATTTAGTTTTCTATAATTTAATTAGTTACTTCTGATTTAATTGAACTAAAAACCGTGTGATTTATTCAATAGTGGAAATGACATCAAAATTATAAGTTTAATTTTAAAATGAATGCTTTAATGTGTCCCTCTCGGTTGGTTAATCAGAATCATTTATGTAGTTATTTGAACGGAATAAAAGAGTTGTTTCATGTCTATCCTTCAATCAGTGAACTAATCAAGGTTGATGTAGGATATAGAAAGTAATAAGTCATTAAATATTTTTTGGAGAGAGTCATTTGTGCAGTAATATAATTTCACTATTGAATATGTCATTAATAACTAATAATTCATTACTTTTTCAGAGTAACTCACCCAACACTGGTGTGAAAGGCCTGTAATCCATCACAGTGGCTCAAATCACTGAATCCTTTTGTCTGTGTGTGTGTGTGTGTGTGTGTGTGTGTGTGTGTCAGAGTGATTTCCTTGTTTCTGGCAGATTGGGTGAGATTGTCTGTGTCGGGGTTGAAAGGCCGGTGACCGGTGGTCATTGCTAAGGAAACTCTCATCTGACGTGGAAGTATTGTGTCTGCGCTCTCACAGGAGGAAATAGTTCCTGAGTGCTGCCTGTTTCCAGGGGAATGTTTTATAGGGGGCGGATCCTAGAGGGGTCGGAGGTCACGTCAGTCTGTTACCGAGCAGCCATAAGCCATCGACGATTCGATGTGCACAAAGCACAAAAATGAGACGCCTGATGGATGTTTGTTAGATATGAAGTCCGACGCACACTCTTGCCGCTTCTGTGACTATCAGACAAATGCAATAGTAAAGCGGGTGTGTAGTGAGACATGACGTCCATGTGAGTGACCGAGGGCCGGCCGTCTCTCGGGGCGGCATTCTGCTATGTGTGACATCACAGCGTCAAGCTTTATAACAGTGGCTGTGACACCTGCTCCGACAGAGACCCGTCCTGAAGTCATACAGGACAGAACCCAACTGAAGGAAAACCTCACGACAACGTGTTTCTAACCGCTGGAAAGATATTTATTGTCTGATTTGAGTCTGTTTTGGTGATATCTTCATTTGACCCAAACAAGGATGGCCTTTTCATCTCCTCTGAGCTTCTCCTCTTCTCTTCACGTCACCTTCCTCCTGCTCCTCATCATCACCATGGCAACGCAGGTGGAGGGTCGGCCGTCACGGCAGCGATCGGACTCTCAGGTGAGTGGATTCTATTGTCTCACATCACACGTTTGATTTTCGGCACTTTAAATCTTATTCTGATCAAGAACCGCCCACTGATGACATCATCTGGCTGACCATTCCCACTTCAACCTGAAATCAAACTGATTTCCTTCCACTGTGATTTTCACCAGATAATCTACCTAATATATAAACAGTGTTGTGCGTTTTACTTCCAAACTGTAATACATTACAGATTACAGATTAAATTATTTAATCTGTATTACTTTTGAGTTACTTCACCAAAATATCTACTCTTAGTATTTTCAAAATACTTATTGCCCATCAACCTCTTTATAAAACTTATGATTTCTTGAATTAACTAAGCAAAAAATAAAAATAAAAAAAAAATGCTAAGATTAAATGCATTTAAATACTATTACAAAAGAATAGCATTTTGGAGGTTGATTTGCAAAAAGTATTTTAGTTTGAATACACAAAAATACTAAGATTAAACACATTTAAATTCAAATTACAATTAATTTTTAATCTTATCTTGTCATTGTTGCTGGTCACAGGGATCTTGCGAACTATCTTCCTGAAAGCAGCCCAAAGGGAATGAAAACTAGCCCCAATATTTTCTGGTATCAAATCAAAGTTAAGAACTGCCAAACGACGTTTCTATTGCTGTCTTTACTTATCTGAATGGGTTCCTAGGTATTTTATTTATGTTTTGTTCTGTTGAACTCAAAAGATGTTTTGGGGGATTTAGGAAAGCAAACACTTCTGGGTCACCTTTGACTACCATTTTATGATCTTTTCTTCTATGGTAGTCAATGATGCAAAAGAAACTTCCTCCTAACATTCTACCAAATATATTTGTGTTCAACCGAACAAAGACATTTATACAGGTTTGGAACAACTAGACGGCGAGTAATCCATTACAGAATTTCATTTTTGGGGGAATTGTCCCTTTAAAAAAGATCTCATGTGTGCTCGAGGACACGCACAGAAATGGACGAGAAACGTGTTTTCTGTTCGTAAGACATACAAAAACTTGCTTAAGAAATAATCATATTTACTGCATATGTATAATGTGTACAAGCATGTCAATGTTTAATTGTTCTAGACTGCGTATAGCGCTGCTCAAACGTGATATTTGGCAGCCGGAAGAATCAAGTGTTGTACAGTCACGAGTGATTTCTTTCATTGTGTAGCGTTGACATTCACCTGACGAAACATTTGTATGGATTGGATTGTCTTATACCAACACTATATTTTCCTCTTTGAGCTCCCGCGTCCCTCCCTGTACTGTAGCCTGTCTGTCAGACTCATTCCACACACTTTTGAGAACGATCCGGTCCTGGAGTTGCCATGTATTTATCCGAGTTTGTTATACATTAAGAATCTCATCAATTAACATTTATCCTTAGAATATAAATAAACATTTTGGCGGCCGCTGTACATTATGAAAGTATTTATCCAGCAACTGCATTTTCAAAACAGCCCAATTGTGCGGGGAAACTGCGACCCTGGCATTTACAACGCACCGGGAGCGGCCAATAGCCTCGGACCTTATAATACAAAATACAAAAAAAATCTTCTTTTTCCAAAGAAATATAACAACAATGTTACATCACATTTGCCGGAGAGAGAGAGAGAGAAAAAAACATTAAATAAAGTTAAGTTCTTTTAAACTATTACATGTTTTCAGAGCTTTTTGAATATCCAATTGTGTTGTAACCTATATTTTGAACTCATTAAGAAAGTGTGAAATGTTTGCTATACATGAGGCCCATTTCGTTTTATATGGAAGTAAAATAGTGACTAATGTTTTTGAAGCAAAGAGACGTGCTGAAAAGCACTAACTGAAAAAAATGCACTGTATTAACAGTTCTTGCATTTTAAGGTTCTGCAATTCAATATGGTTGTACATTTAAGCTGTGAATATTTCAAATTGAAAAATTTCACACTCGGTTTCACTGTCTATAAAAAAAAAAAAATTGAAAAATTCACCTTTCAAAAATGTATAAAAAATTAAACTTGTTTTTAAATACAACCTTTAATATTCGACAGATAATTTTCAGTCCATATTATTTTGATTAAAAAAATTTGCTTCCACAAATTCAGGGGTTCCAATTCGGCTTGAAATTCAAAGTTTCACATCCGGGAATCCCAGGAAAAGCAATAGAGCGCCGATTCTACAAATGCATGATCTCTTCCTGCTGCCTGACCGCTTCACCAGCAGGTGGTGTAAGTCGGTTCTGACGTAGATCAAATCAAGAAATGAAGATACTCTTTAAATGTTTGCCACGGAGTCCTTTCATCTGCTCGATTAAGTGAATTTAGTTGTTCTCATAGATAGCTTCTTATGTTTCATCAAGAAAAAAAATATTGACGTTTGTACTGGCAGCTTAGCTCACCACTGTCAGCCCTGGAAAGGACATGGAGCACCCAGGTGACCTGGAATCATTGGACTAGTCATACATTTATAATAATAATTTTATTATTTTAATATTCTACCCGATCTCCTTTTACTGTCTATCTAGAGTACGAGTTTACGTTTGTATTTGGCTTGCTATTTATACCCATTCATTACTTTTTACGTGCATATGATACATTTACATTAAGTCATTTAGCAGCATTTAGCATTTTTATCCAAATTAACTTCAAAAGAGGTCAGGGAGCAATAAAGCGATATGTCATACAGAAGCAAAACAATATTGGTTAAGATGGTATGGGTAAATTACACCTGCGTATCAAATGCACGCAAATCTCTGTATCTTGCCACATGCAAACATAAAATCGTGCTATTGATAAGCACCATCTTAAGTCATCAAATAATGCTTTGAGTTTCGGGGATGAGAAAAAATGGATATATAACAGTGCTTTACTAAACCATACTGTGTATTGAGTTTTTAAAATAAAATAAGTTAATTTCATGAAGCTATTTGAATGACACATGCGATGGTATATGACTAAATGTGCCAGAAAACAATACAATAAGATTTTAAAGCATTACATTAGGTTCATAACACGATCACAATAAACTTAATGATTCAAATGAAACAGTTTATTTTGGTATAAAACTAAATAGGAAAAAAACAATAAATATCATTTAAAACTGACTACAGTAGGAAATGAAAAAGTAGTGCAAACAGATATAAGAACAAGCCATGAACTGTTTTATCACAACGTAAAATAATCTACAATATAAATAACCAATTAAAAGTAAAGTATTTTCTTAAAAACGTAAAATGTAGGATATAAATGCTTAAACTTAAACAAACTAATAACCACTTAGAAGAGAAATATCAATGGAAATAATTATGCCTGCTTTTCATCTGAAATCTCTGAGGTCAGAACGAAAAATATAGCCAAGTACAGTCTATTAGGCTAAATGAACCAATGAATAAAAAACAAACTGAAATACTGCAATAATAAAGACACCTACCTATGCATCTCATTCAGTCATCATAAGTTTAAAGAGGGTAAACTTGATCGTTTATCTGAACTGTACACATACATTTTAGACACTTTGCGATGAGGTGTACAGGTCTGTTAGATCCTTATGGGTCCCAGCGGCTTCGGGTCTAAAACGTTGACAAAGATCGTGTCCGATATGGCATTGCGTCTCTGGTAATTTAAAATGAATTTACTTTTACCGAATCGACTTGAAAGACAAAAATTGAATCAGTTTAATTGTTATGGAAACAACAAATATTTGTTACACCAAAATTTCCAATACATTATTAGATTAATACCGTAATTGACATTTTTGCATTTTATTAACAGACAGCAACTCAAGCAGTTTGTCGCACATTTTGGGAACACCATCTTACAGCTGTTAGATCCATAACGCCGTGAGGTCTCTTTCTTGGCTTCGACAATACATTTCGTGTCTGTTCTGGCTCTAAAGAACGTGATGTCTATTTGTATCTGGTCAATTTTATTTGGCCTGCTCAAGAAGTTCGCTTGGCTAAAAGATCGTTTTTTCTATTTTGTATTAACAAAATAAAAACGACGAACGTTTCCACAATTCCACAACATCCAGCATTTTCTGAGTATCGCAAATTAAAAAAGATCATGTGAGGAAAACTAAAAGAAAGTCTGTAGAGATTGCTGCTTTGTCATATAAACAGAAGCACTCTATTGCTTTTCCTGGGATTCCCGGATGTGAAACTTTGAATTTCAAGCCGAATTTGAACCGCTGAATTTGTGGAAGCGAATTTTTAAATCGAAATAATATGGACTGAAAATTATCCGTCGAATATTAAAGGTTGTATTTAAAAACAAGTTACGTTTTTTAAATGAAATTTAAAAGGTGAATTTAGATTTTTTAATTTTTAGACAGTGAAACCGAGTGTGAAATTTTTCAATTTGAAATATTCACAGCTTAAATGTACAACCATATTGAATTGCAGAACCTTAAAATGCAAGAACTGTTAATACAGTGCATTTTTTTTCAGTTAGTGCTATTCAGCACGTCTCTTTGCTTCAAAAACATTAGTCACTATTTTACTTCCATAGTTTTATGTATATGATATTTACCTAATACAATAAATAACTGTACAATATATTTTTACGAAATACAAAGTTCCACCAGCCAGAGGGAGATGAATGACACCACACGCGTCACGAACGGGAAATAGAACTTACTTGCGGAATTTTTGATTTGTTAATGTCTCGTGGGTGAAAAGTTTGTTGTAACACAAGTGTTAGTGAACATGTACCGAGTAAAATATTACCGAAAATGGATAAGTTATGCCTTGCACTACTGCGTTACAGCAAAAAGTAATACATTACTGTAATACATTACTTTGTAACGCATTACTCCCAACACTGTATATAATACATAAAGCATAAAACGCAGATGGCACTGGGTTTGATCCATTGTTTGAAATCCAGGTAAATAATAAAAAGACTATCTTGTATCAACTCTCTCCTTAAACTTCCACCTCTTCATCTCTTCAAGCTCACAGACGGTTACTTTTGATGAGTAGTCCAGTTCTTCTCTCTGTGTCCGTCTGATAGCTTTGTTTTCCGGTGGATTTCTATAATCCTTTACTTCAGAAACATGAAGCCGGCATTGCATCAGATCAGATGGACAGTTTTTGTTTTTAAGCGATGTGATGACTATAACAGAACAATGGGTTTGAGATGAAGACGGCTCATGTTGAGTACACTTATACTCTGTTGTCTGTGGACGTAAAGATGGAATCTGTGTTTCTGTTGTCAGGGGTTGCAGGATTTGTTCGGGGTAAAGATCAGCTCACTTGTGTTGGGACCTTCAGAAGTCAGCGAGGGTTCAGGCAACAGCATCCCTCCCCTCTTACAGACCGGGCGTGGCTACAGGGCGGAGTCTCCTCATGTGGCATCACGTGCGTTTCTGGACTTCCTGCGGCGTCAGAGGAAGGTGCGCGGTCGCACCAGGAAGGGTGTGGCGCGTGGATGTTTCGGCATGAAAGTGGACCGGATCGGGGTCATCAGTGGCCTGGGCTGTTGATACAAACAGGTGCACAACAAATACATTTCAGTGGAATCTGAACCTTTGAGTGAGCTTAAACTTGTTAAAGGGTCACGTCACGTCTCACACTTCCTTCACGTGTCATTATGTGTTTTTGTGTCCAGATGATTCACCTGCTCAGAAGACCAACACACTCTTTCTGTTCTTCAGATGGGACTACAGACTCATTTCTGTTGTTTCAACAAATGTTGGATTATTTCCGGCAGCAAGACACAAACTCTGACACAAACTTTACACAATCCAGACATTGGTCTGGTGTCTTTGTATTATTGACATTCTGAGGATTTCTCAGGAAGTGTTTGCATGTGTGTGTGTGCGCGTGTGTGTGTGTGTGTGTGTGTGTATAACCCCTGGCTCATAGTCCAGTCAGTGTTGTTTACATTATTTACTATGTTTGACTCGACAGAACTTCTGTCCAGACATTTTGCGAGTGAGACCCTTTTTGTCAGGGTCAGTACTGAACACTGAAGTTAAACTTGTGATCTCCATAAATGCTATTTAACGTGTCAGTTTGAGTTGCTTGTCTGTTATTTACCCAAACCCCAGTCCTCAAGTGCGCCAGTGTCATTCAACAAACGTCAAAATACATCACAGACGAAATCTGCCATGATATTCATAATATTGATGTTTTAACAATTCACTGATAGGTCAGTGTTGTGTGAGTTACTCTGAAAAAGTAATGAATTATTAGTTAATAATGACATATTCAATAGTGAAATTACATTACTGCACAAATGACTCTCTCCAAAAAATATTTAATGACTTATTACTTTCTATATCCTCCATCAACCTTGATTAGTTCACTGATTGAAGGATAGACATGAAACAACTCTTTTCATTCGTTCAAATAAATAATAAATAACTACATAAAATGATTCTGATTAACCAACCAAAGTATACAAATGGGGCATCATTTTAAGTAGACTTATTGAGGTCATTTCCAGTTTTGAATATATAACACAGTATTTAGTTCACTTGCATCAGAAGTAACTGTAATTAAATTACAGAATAAACCCTCACTTTTTACTTTTTTAATTAAAAGTAATTAAATTACAGTAACTAATTACTTAGTATCTAGTTACAACCAACACTGGAGTAGGTGATAGCTATTACAAATACTTATAGAAATTATAGACAAATTTTATAGAGATAATACTCAAAAGTGCTTAAAAAGGTGGTGAAATCCTTAAAATGGTAAATTATTGAAGTTTATTTAAGCAAATATCTAATCGGCGCACTGTCTCTCTCTCTCTTCTGGTGTCTATCGCAATAGAGGAGGGATCTGCTAAATGACAAAAGCGTCTGCTAAATGACAAAATGTAAATGTATTAAGTTATATTTAGGGAGTTGTAAATTCATTTATTACTCATTTATAAAATAGGTCATGACGTTAGTAAAAACGAATTGTTTGTTGTTCTTAAAGCCGATTTGATATAAACTGTCTTTTTTTAAACCAATTTAGAGATAACAATAATAAAATACAAATTTGCATACACTACATAAAATATACCACAAATACATTCAAAGTATATAAACTGTCATTTGACGGTGAAGGGAAGTAAAGGGTTACGTCATGTGACGTCTCAGGAAGGCGTGGCCAGCGTTGAGTCACGTGCAACCGCCGCTGAATCGGGCAACTCAACGTACTGAGCGGATTGGAACCGAATCTTCGGACAAACCCGCCGCGTTCACCGAACCGCCGTCATCATCTGTCTCGTGACACACATCTCATCATGTCGGCGGTGCAGCGTATGAAAGTCGCGAACGAAAAACACAGTAAGACGATCACACAGAGGGGACACGTCCAGAAAACCACGGTACGCGCGCTCTCGCGACAGCCACACATGCGCGCGCACGCACAGCATACATGCGGTATATGTGTTTGTTTGTTTTGTGTGTGTGCGCGCGTCTCCATAGACAAACACACGCTGTGTATGTCATCATACATGTTTTGCATATGTATGCATTTAATATACACAAGGAGAGCGAAAGAAAGTTCTTCATGTGTGCAGCGGGTCGCACCTGTCATGACATTCGAGCCTCTTTGTGTCTGTCAACATGAATTGTGTATCTGTATGTCATGTGTGTCTGTAGATCCGCACATGTTCCCAAACTTCACTTCATAGGGGTAAGACCCCCAAATCATACTAGATGGCCCTTATATGTTGATTTAGTTACTACAGAAGTGAAGATACAGTAAACTTGTCACTTTCGAGTGATGAATTTAAAAAGATGAAATAAGAATAATGCATAAAAATATGGAAATCATATTCTATTTACATGACATCATTGTCAAGTCATTTTTATTTATATAGCGCTGTTTTACAATTTTGGTGGTTACAAAGCAGCTGTACATTAAACATATTGACTGTAAGCAAAACATTTAAAGCACACATTTAAAAACACAGTTCAAATATTAAACAGTAATGTGAACACATAAATGATAAAATTCATTATTAATCGATATTCATATTTTTAGTTGAATATTTAAAAATGCGGCTTAGCGCCACAGCCCATAGGTTGGGAAATTTGAAAATAATAAAGAAACAAATATCAGTTCATCTGTGTTTGTCTTCTTCTTTTGAAAGATTTCATTACTGAACACACAAGAATGATTACAGTTGAATAATAACAGCTATTGCGCCGTATTTTACATAAAAACTAAACCAAACGCCGCAGGAGGCTGAAGCATGAGGATTTACAATTGAAGACGCCTCACGCTGAACCATTGCACACGATGGAATGTCTTTATTACTCTCTTTCACAAGCTTAGAAAACATAAGCACTTACGTTGATTGATGTACTCATGAAAACCGTGCAAAGATACCTCAGATGGTGGTGTTGATGTTGGCGATGGTGACGGTCGATAGAAAGTTTCTCCCCATGCTCACCCTGCAGCCATGATCCATAACCTCACAGGTGAACACACACACACTAATGTAGACACCACACCCCCGGTGCCACCCACAGTAATGACGTCACGATGCGTGTGCACATACACAACAGTACAAGAAGAAGAAATGAAGTCAAACCCAATGTGTGGCTCCTACAACAGCATTGTGTGTGTGTTTAATGTTGATGAATCTGATTTGAACTGTGTGTGTGTGTGTCTGTGCGTGTGTGCACGGCGGGCATGTGTGTGTAATGTCAATGAATCGTATTTAAACTGTGCGTATGTGTGTGTTGTGTAGCGGGTGGTGAATGAAGACAAATCTCCTGTGGGTCCGTGGCTGCTTGCGCTCTTTGTGTTCGTGGTGTGTGGTTCAGGTAAGATGAGAAACAAAACAGCATTTGCTCACACACACACACACACACACACACACACACACACACTATGTGACAATACATTTGAGCTCAGTTTTGAGCTGAGTTTGACTGTCAGATCCACTGATGACGGAATTTAACAGTCCCTGCATCACAGACTTCTGTTCATCAGTTTGTGTGTGAACAGTCATGACTGAAGCGCTGAACTCACTGATTGATGTTTGTGTGTTGTTTTGTGTTTCAGCGATCTTTCAGATAATCCAGAGTATCAGACAGGGCATGTAAGCGCTGACATCACCTGCAGACATGTGAAGATCCTCTGAACATCACGGCCGCTTTCTCAATCTTCTACACTGAAATGTTTTCTTCTGCGCTCATGATTTCCGTTTGTGAGTGCATTTGTGTTTGAGTGTGTGAGTGCATTTGTGTCATGATTCATGTTGTAATGTGTGTGTGTGTGTGTGACTGAATGAAACATCTGTTCATAACTGCTGTCAGCCTGATATTTTACATGAATCTCCTGTTTTAATTCTACTGATGCGTTTTATTTTGAACGAAGATTTTGTATAAAATCACAGAAATGGTCATGTGTACATTCAGACATTAAAAGCCATACGGTTTCTTCCTCGCTGTTACAGGACATTGATGCTGTGTAATGATGATTTTATACAAATAAAAGGTATTTTCTCTATCGGACATCTGTTTTCTTTTCAGAGTCACGTCTTTTTAGTGACATATGTTGGTGCTTTACCCTTAATATAGTAAAAAGTGTCTTTAGAGCCTAATTTTTTAAATGACCGCAGTTTTACTACAAATATCATGGCTACCGTGATAAGACCATAGAAAAAGAAAACGAAAGTATACGATTACTATAGTCAAAACCATGGCTCATTTTTTTACATTTTTATAACTGCTTTTGAATACAAACGACCATTTTTAATATTACAGGAATAAAACACCTCAGTGATGTGCAGTTTGATATCGAGTATTAGGTCCTGTCAGTGGTATGAAATAAAACGTATTCACAGAGAAAACAGATCTGATTGGCTACAAAGAAGAAGAAGAACGAGTAGAGGCAGGCGCGCG
This sequence comes from Triplophysa dalaica, assembly GCF_015846415.1. NCBI lineage: Eukaryota > Metazoa > Chordata > Actinopteri > Cypriniformes > Nemacheilidae > Triplophysa > Triplophysa dalaica. Next base: position 20,256,252 of record NC_079561.1, on the reverse strand, counting down.
CCTGGGTGACGTCAGCTTTGCAGAAGATGGCGGCGCTCGTGAAGGCGGAAGGTAAGTGGCGGAATCCGTCGCCGTTGCTCGTGCTTCCGTTAGCCGTTAGTGACAGCTCGCGAGTAACCGTTTATCTGAACCTGTCGGCGCTGTTCGGTCCGGTTGTGGTGCTCGTGCATGTGTCTATTCCACGCGTTATTGTGTCGTAAATGTTTAGGGCCTGTCATATTTATGAGCCATCATATGTATAGTACTTCCAGTCCGGCCCGATCGCGCGCCTGTTTGTTTATTCATGTGCGTTTGTATGTTCTGTGGTTCTGTTGTTTCTGGTCTGGTCATTTGCGAACATTGTCACGTGGAAGTACAGCGGTTTACCGCGTTGACAATTCGGTGTCGCGCCAGGTAAATACCACGATACCATACCGGTACGTTGAAACGATGATCTCTGTTATGTTACCATGGCAAAACCAAGTTTTCCGTTCACTACCTTGATCGATACTGCAGTGCAGTATCCTTTAAAACTGTGATGATCATTTTAAAACAAAGCAGTGTACTGATGGAGGAGAAGTGACGTCACATCAAACCATCAGCATTAGATCAGCAGCTGAAGTCAAACAGGAGGAATACTGTGTGTGTTCTAAGAATGTGAGAACACATCTGATCACCTACTGCTGCTGTTACCAGGCAACAAAGATAGAGAGAGACAGTCTGGCTGTAGAGAGCGGCAGACACAGACAGACAGACAGACAGACATGCTTCCAAAGGAAGAACGAGTCTGTGCACACGGTGACACTGGTGAGCTGGAAACAGAGACACACACTTTCTCCTTCATTGTGATCAATTTAAAGATGTGAGAGAGAAACACTTTTATAAAATATCAAAGCTCAAGTCAGAGTTTGATGGGTGTTGAGAAACCAGCGAATGCAGATGTTACTGGAGGAGAAGAGACACACATCACATTTATCTATCAGCTGCACAACCTCACAGAGAAACTGCTGTCTTCATCTGAGACAATCAAAGCACATATACACTCTTGACCTTTGGTATTGTGATTGTATTGCCATATTTTATTTGTTAACTTACAAAAACTTTATTTTATATATCATTCTATATTTATGCCTAACTCAGCACCTTAGTTTAATTTGACACTAATGTTTGTACTTATTGTGAGTCTTTTGTTATATGTTCAATATATGAAGTGTCATATGACCCCTTTAATAAATATATATATATATATACTGAGAGAGAGAGAGAGAGAGACTGCAGACACATGTCAGAGTTGTGCTTGCTAAACTGTAAGCTTCATGTTTGTTGATATTTTTCACGACTCAGTTTATGTTTAAAACAGAAGTCATATGTCATATATGTGTTCATTCAGTCTTCTTGAGTGTGTTGTAGTCTGTGCCCCTTAATCATATTTGTTTTATGTCGTTGAGTAGCTCAGCTGTCAGACTTTTTAAAGGGGTCATATGGCATGAATACGCTTTTTTTCTTTGTGTTATAAGTTGCTCATGCATGTATTAGACACGTATAGTTGCAGAAATGAAAGTTTGGGAACAAAAGATGCATTCTATCTAAAAGCAAATGCTCACCAGACCTGCATGAAACACCTGGTGTAACCACACCCCCACAAATCCATGTCAGTTGGTGGTCTGATTTGACTAAGACCGCCCAAATTGAAGAGGAACCTGATGTTTTAAATATGGTCAGAGGCGTTACATTTCCCTCACATGCTTGCAGTATTTCACCAATCACTACACTTTAGGTTAAGTGGCCAATCACAACACACCTCGCTTTTTAGAGCCATGAGCTTTGTTAAAAATCTGTGCGTTTCAGAGAGGCTGAGCTAAGAACAGACATGCACGGTGTGTTGAAAATACAGCGTTTATGAACCTTAAATCGTGTATACGCATTACATTACATTTAAAACAAAACATAATATCAGTTTTAGCCATATCATATGACCCCTTTAATATAGAGTTCACACACGACCCGTGGAATGATGGGAATTAGGGCTGGGCGATGTGTTACTTTTTTTATTTTTATCGATAATCGACTTTAAAATCATCGCGATAAATGATAAAATCAGGTGTGTTTGACTTCATGCAATGTTGCACAGACGATCAATCTGCAGAAATGGACCGGGAGAGAATTCGTCGACGACAAGTGATACGCACGCACGCACGCACGCACACAGACAAACACACACACAGGCGTGCTGCATGCACAAACCAGTGTTTCAGTGTCTTCATCAGGTGAAGCATGTAAAGCTTTTATGCTGTAGAAAAATGTTGCATGTGTCCTGAAAGTTTATCCTGCCAGTCAGATTATCCTACCAGGCATGAGCACAACAATGTTACGTCATTTTATTGCGCTATGAAATCATTTTACCTGTTTATTTTCTACTGCTATGGGAGTATGATAGTGTATTTTCGTTGTTAAATCATTCTACGTATTATCTAATACCAAGAGTACACTTTGATTGGGTGTTGTGCTGTAAATTAATTCTACATGTTTCTTTTATGCTGGTAGGATAGTCTGAAAGGGTATTTTGCATTGTGAAATCATCCTACCGGTTTATTTTGTTGATGTGGTTTCGATTATATTAAGTTTTGCCCTGTGGTCGGGAAAATCTGACAGGGTAAACACAAGTTCAGTCCCTGCGAGCGTGAGGTTTTGCTTTGCTGAGGCAGCTAGTCTTTGTCTTTACATTTACATTTAGGCATTTGGCAGACGCTTTTATCCAAAGTGACTTACATTGCTTTATCTATACATTTTACATAGGTATTTGCAATCCCCTGGGATCGAACCCAAAACCTTGCGTTGTTAACGCAATGCTCTTACCACTGATCTCTTGGTCTGTATCTGTACAGTGACCGGCAGAAAACATCAGCACTTTCAACTGACCCAACAAAACAGCATTTCCAAAATTCTGTCACTGTAAGAGACTGCCTGCGCATATGAACATTAACCTTCGATCTAAAACCTTCATTGCATGACAATGTTATAACATTATTCACAATTATCGTCTGGTATCTGTCTGTTGTAATCCACATCGCGATATTTGCGAGACATCGGCGATATACGATAATCTATACGATAACATCATCACATCGCCCGGTGGGAATGTCTTTTAAATGTTGTGTTTCTTTTCTATCAGTGTGGCCGTGTTTTCTTCACTGGACCGTGTGACTGCGTCCCCCCGTATGACCTTCATCATGAACAACAAGGATGGTGCTAAAGAGACCGGTCAGTGTCACACACACACACACACACACACACACACAGACACACACACACACACACACACACACACTACAGGAAGAAGCACGGTACACGTGTGTAATGAATGTCATGTGTTGTGTCACACAGAGTCCGGTGCTCAGATGAAGGTGTTTTTACCCAATAAACTGTTGGAGTGTTTGCCACCTACATCATCTCTACCCAAAGAAAGACTGCGCTGGAACACCAACGAGGTGTGAGATTAAAGTTCAACATCTGTACTGAATGAAATTCTCATTTTCTTCATTCCTCGCAAGAAACACAATGCGTAACAAACAATTAACGACAAAGACTATGAAGTAAGCTTGTTGCGATAGTCGGTGTTACACTGTGTTTAACCCACCTATCGGTTACATCACTTGCCCATCGCGGCACCGTCCCCACCGTTGTTTTTATACGTTTTATAGCAAAAAGCACTTAATTCAATTTAGCTTAAGCGGAACGAGTTTCCCAATAAAGATCAGCAGCACATTTCACATTTCATTTATGGATTTCAGATTTCACATGAGGAGAGTGAGGCGAGTTAACGGACAAAACGATGGCGAAATGAAAGCGCGCATATTTGGAGATATTTTGTATTTAAACCCAATGCCAACAGGGAACCTGAAAACGTTAATAAAGCAACCTGTAAACTTTGCCTGATGAAGGTGGTAGAATCCAGAGGTAACACTGTGAATTTACACTCACACCTTCAAGCGCAGCATTAAAATGATGCGGCCAAAATGGGTTCCGCAGCAAAACAAATCACCCGTTTTTTGTTTGTTTGAGCAGTGATTATTTGTCTTGTTGATAAAGGCACCTTATTTAACGTAAAGGTTTTTTTTATATTCGTTCGTTTCTTGTTCGATGGTTGCACGATGCCTAGCGGTTATTCGTTTGAAAGGCACGTTATTTAACCTAAATGTTTTAAAAATTGTTCTTAACTGTTTTTTTTTTGCATGATATTTGTGCAGTGATTATTCGTCTTGCAATAAAAATGTGTGTAATATAAGCGAGTGTCATACTTTTTTGTGTATTTTTATTAAGAAAAATAATGAACCCATCATGAATTCAAGCAAATGCCGCTGAATTGCCGCTGAATTGCCGCTTATTAAAGTGAAAGTTGACCGAGACGTGTGTACGACCACATTTTCGGCCGCCCCAAAATCCCTGACATGCAACCTGATGAGACCGGTACTACCGGTGTTTTTACACGTCGATTAACTGGTGGGAAAATTCCGTCACTGCAACATCCCTACTATGAAGTCTATAAGATACTAGATGATGTACTGCAGGGGTGTCCATAGTCAGTCCTGGAGGGCCTGTGTCCTGCAAAGTTTAGCTTCAATCCTAATCAAACACACCTGAACAGATAATCAAGGTCTCACAAAGCAGACTAGAAACTTCCAAACTGGTGTGTTGAGCCAAGTTGGAGCTAAACTCTACAGGACACAGGCCCTCCAGGACCGACATTGGACACCCCTGATGTACTGTAACACGACTGAAAGACTGTATTGACCAATCAGCATTAAGGACAAAACATTCTTAAGAAGAAATTGCTTCATGACTGCCTAAATTATTATGTAAGAAAATGTAGGAAAGTTATGTATTCCCGAAAAGACTTCTTAAAAGAGTAGTTCACTGTAAAATTAAAATTTCATGCTAATTCATTCACACACATGTCATCCAAGCTGTCTGTGTGTTTATTTCTTCTGTGGAAAACAAATTGAGGCTTTTGAGGAAAGCTTTTTCAGGGTTCTTCACCATATAATGACCTTCAAAGGGGGCCTGTTAGTTAAGATCCAAATTTCAGTTTCATCTCAGCTTCAACAGGCTCTAGTTGATGAATAAGGGTGTATTTTCCAAGAAAACGAAAAATTTAGACATAAATAATGTGACTTGAATGACATGTGAGAGAGTAAGTGAATTATCTTGAAAGTGTATTTTATATTGAACTACTCCATTATGACTGTTCTTAAATATTTTTCTCAAGATTGAGCACTGAAAAAAAGCCGAAAATCTGTTGTAAATATCATTTTAAAATTAAGAGCCTCACAGTCGTGTAAAATCTCAAAGGTAAGACGTGTAATACAGGTATCTGGTTGTGTGACATGTGACGAGTATTGTACTCAGCCAGAATTATAATTCAGACTTTCCATTGAGGAATTTTTGTATTGATATATTAATGTTAAGGTCTAGCTCCATTACTTAAGAAACTGCTTGTGTTTTTACATTTATTCTGGGACAAAGAGACTCAAAATGGTGAGCGTCACAAATATTATGCCGCAGTAACACACAGAAGCTATTATAATAAATATACTTTTGTAACGGTTGCTAATATTTGAGCTAACATGCCATCGTAAATGCTGTTTAACACCTCACATGCTAAGAGAGTTTGGTACCAAAATGAGAACTCACCTGCTCGTGTTTATCTACACAATCAACTTGATTTGTGTAACAAGAGCCAAGCATTCTTAGGTATATATGAAGAGTTAGTTTCCAAAATTAGATAAAAATCATGTTTGTTTATAAAGTCAATCAAACTGCAGTTGCTTTGTTTTGATTTAAGCCATAATAACAAAAAAACACCGCTAACTAATGCAATAATAACATGATAAAACAAGATTTTTGAAAGATTTTAAGAACGGAGTTATCTCATTTCAAATAAAGTTTGTTGTTTAGATAAACATGAGCAGGTGAGTGCCATCATTGACAATGTATATGTCATCCTACGGAAAAAATGAAAATGTTCAAAGGAAGATATTTGAGAACATCTTGTCTTAAGAAATGGTTTGAGAATCGCACTTAGGAACAGTCTTACCAACTTCCTCGAATGAATCTGAAGAACAAATTTATATTTTGTTTGGTGAATCCGGCCCCTGCAGTGGACCTTTATAATGATTGTGTGTTTGTTACAGGAGATCGCATCGTTCCTGGTGTCTTTTGACAGACATGAGGAGTGGCTCGCCTGCACTCTGAAGACCAGGTGACTTGAGGAGTTTTTCAGTGACATCATCAGTCTGTACTGTAGTCACGCTTTCGCTTGGCCTAAATGTAACTTCCGGTAGACCTCGGCAAAGAATCTATAACTGTAAAGTAGTTTTAATTTAATTCAATATAATTCATATACAATAAAATTTTACAATGAATGAATTATAAAATAAATGATTATAAACGAACACAGATCGGAAGTTAACTTCGGGCCAGGTGAGTGCGTCCAATGAAAGGGAAGGTTGTCATGGGATGAATGCGATTTTTGTTTTTGTTCGTGGTCAGACCGCAGAACGGTGCCATTATCTTGTACAATCGCAAGAAAGTCAAATACAGAAAAGACGGATACTGCTGGAAGAAAAGAAAAGATGGGAAGACGACAAGAGAAGATCACATGAAGCTGAAGGTTCAGGGCATCGAGGTGAGAGCGCTAGATGCCGACAGATAAATACATGCGTCACATACTGTATGTCATACTATTGAGGTAGTGTTTCGCTCAAGATTCAAGATTCAAAGGAGCTTTATTGGCATGATAAAAGAAAATGTACATTGCCAAAGCACAAGATTAAATATAAACATGCAGAAATACAGATTAAGATCAAAAATAAGATAGAATAAAATTAAAAGTCCATAAGTAAAAATCTATATATATACATCTCAATATAAACAGAAAAAGAGTTTTAATTAAAGTTCTCAATGAGGGTGATAGTGTCAGTTTGTGTGTGTTGTCCTGTCAGTGTTGTGTTGTGTTGTGTTGTGCTGCTTGTTCTTTGGTCGTGGCAGGACTTGACATATCTTGCAGCCAGGTTTGAGCTTCTTGACTTTTCTCCCAGTATGTATGAGATCTTGTCCTTTTGTTGAAACTGGTCAAAGTCTTTGTGTAAGTTTGTAAACTGGGGGAAGAATGTTTCTCTGATGTGTGTGTAGTTGGGACAGGAGAGGAGAAAGTGCAGCTCTGTTTCCACTTGATTGTGTGTGCAGTGTGGACACAGTCGCTCTTCTCTCGGTGTCCATGTGTGTCTGTGTCTGCCCGTCTCTACAGTGAGCTGGTGATCACTGAGTCTGTACATGCTCAACACTTTTCTTAGTTTAGGGTCTGATACGCTTGTGAGGTATTCTGACAAGCGTTCTGGATTGTTCGACAGAATACGTTAATGGAGTCTATGTTGTTTAACACTCTCTCTCTCTCTCTCTCTGTCTTCCTGCAGTGTCTTTACGGTTGTTATGTTCATTCCTCCATCGTCCCAACATTCCACAGGAGATGCTATTGGCTGCTGCAGGTTAGTCATCACCATGAGAGAAACATCTGCCCAATCAGAGAGCAGTATGCATGCACATTTCATTGTAACAGTACACAAAAGCATTCTGGATTGTTCTACAGAATACGTTAATGGAGTCTATGTTGTTAAACACTTTACTCAAAGCATCTATAATGCATCATAAAATCATTTTTATGTATTAATTATGGCTTCTAATGCACCTTATAATGTCTCACAAATAATTGTAATAATTGTACAGTTTATACTTTATAACACTCATTAATTTCACTTTTTTATTTGTGGCTTTTCAACTGTATTTAATGTATTAAAATACACATTATAAACAATTTTAATGCATCACACCATTTAATAACCCTTAAAGGAGCTGTATGTAATTTTTTTACTGTATTTAGTCAAGAAAATACCTTAATACGTTCATTGGCATTTAGGAAACATGCTAAGTTTCATATGAAGACTTTGGTTCCAAAATGAGATAATTTTCCACAAATCATGTTTTATTGTGTTAGTTAGCTGTATTTTTTTAGTTATTATGGATACAAATCAAAACAAACCAACTGCAGTTTGATAGATAATAATTGGAATGCACCATAAAAAACATGATTTTTGGAAAATCTCATTTAGGAAATGATCTCTTCATATATTGGTTTGTCCTAAAAACACTGCTATAGCCTAAACCCAAACTCCCATGATTGAACCAGGCTCAGCCGGGAGGGCGAGATCCCCTCTGACGTGTCATAGCTGCACTCAAACTGTTGACATGTGATTTTAGTTTAGCATTTAATATCAAATATTGTAACTTCAGCATTAATAAGACAAATAGTCCGTCTTTGCTCTTGGTTGGGGATGTAGTGGTCTGAGCTGGGATGGTCCGATGGTCATATTTCTCTTGGCTGGTGGTGGAATTGCCTTAGATGGAGCTGGGATGGTCAGTCAGTCTGCAGCTGTAGCTGGTGTAATCTCAAATTGGGGATGGGCATCTGTCGGTCGTCTGGACATGGTGGAACTTCTTCCTACCTCGGGATGGGCATCCTGAGTCAGAGGCAGAAAGAGAATAAAGAGAATAATTAGCGTAGCTGCTGTTCATTAACTATGCATTAAGTGAAAGCTTGGCTGAAAAGATGTGTCTTTAATCTAGATTTAAATTGGGAGAGTTTGTCTGACCCTCGAATAGTATCAGGAAGGCTATTCCAGAGTTACGGTGCTACGTATGAGAAAGCTCGTCCCCCTTTGGTGGATTTAGTTATTCTAGGTGTCATCAAAAGTCATGAGTTTTGGGTTGTAACGGGATAAAAGCTCAGTTAAGTAAGTAGGGGCTAAACCGTTCAGGGCTTTGTAAATAATTAAAATAATTTTAAAATCAATACGATACTTAATGGGTAGCCAGTGAAGCGATGATAAAACTGGGGTTATGTGATCGTATTTTCTTGACCTAGTAAGAACTCTGGCAGCAGCATTCTGAACTAACTGTAGTTTTTTTATTGATGATACAGGACAACCACTAAGTAGAGCATTACAATAGTCAAGTCTTGAGGTCACAAATGCATGAATAAGCTTTTCTGCGTCAGCAACACATAAAATATTTCGTAATTTGGCAACATTTCTAAGGTGGAAGAAGGCTGTTTTTGTGATATTTGAGAAGTGATTTTTAAATGACAGGTTGCCGTCTTATATAACGCCTAGATCTTAAACTGTATTTGTTGGAGAAACAGTGCAGCTTTCAATTTGCAGGCTGTAATCGGAGATATTCTGTTTACTTGATTTTGGTGCTATAAGTAATATTTCTGTTTTGCTAGAGTTTAAAAGGAGGAAATTACTAGTCATCCAATGTTTTATGTCCTCGATGCACTCTGCCAGTTTGGATAGCTTAAAGGAATCATCTGGTCTTGATGAGATATATAGCCGAGTATCATCTGCATAACAGTGGAAGCTAATTCCATGTTTTCTAATAATGTTGCCGAGGGGCAGCATGTATATGGAGAAAAGCAAGGGTCCTAAAACCGATCCCTGAGGTAATCCATAATTGACTTGCGTAAGATTTGATGATTTCCCATTTAAATGGACGTATTGATATCTGTCTGTTAAGTAAGATCTGAACCATTGCAGTGCCTGTCCCTGAATACCGATATAACTGTGTAAGCGATCTAATAGTATTTTATGGTCTACAGTATGGAAAGCAGCACTAAGGTCAAGCAGGACTAAGAGTGAGATGTTACCTTTATCTGAAGCAATAAGAAGGTCATTTGTAATTCTAACGAGCGCAGTTTCAGTGCTGTGATGCGGTCTGAAGCCAGACTGAAACTTTTCTTTCATGTCATTATTTTGTAGGAAGCTACACAGTTGAGTTGACACTACTTTTTCTAGTATTTTAGACAAGTACGGGAGATTTGAAATCGGTCTATAGCTTCCAAGTTCATTTGGGTCTAAATTTGGTTTTTTGATGAGAGGCTTGATTACAGCCAATTTAAAGGGTCCTGGGACATGTCCTAGATTAATTGACGAGTTAATAATGTTACAAATGGGCTCAATTACAGCAGGTAGTAACTCTTTTAATAAAGTAGTCGGAATGGGGTCTAATAAGCATGTCGTCGGTTTTGATGTTGCATTAATTTTAATTAGATCTTCCTGATTTATAGGAGAAAAACACTCTAGCTTTTCTTTTTGGGTGACGGTTGAAACTAATTCTTCAGACACACTTGGAGGTTTGGTTTTAGCTATGTTGTCTCGTATTATTTCGATTTTCTCAGTAAAAAACTTCATGAATTCATTGCTACCAAGGTGCGGCGGAATACCCAGGTCAGGTGGAGTCTGTTTGTTTGTTAGTTTAGCAATTGTACTAAATAAAAACCTTGGATTGTTTTTGTAATTTTCTATGAGGTTACGGAAGTGCTCGGCTTTTGCTGCTTTTAGTGCCTTTTTGTAACAGCTTGCACTCTCTTTCCATGCAATTTTAAAGACCTCTAATTGGGTTTGTTTCCATTTTCGCTCCAGTTTACGTGTTTCTCTTTTTAGGGCGCGAGTGGTGTTATTATACCATGGTGCTATGATCTTTTCATTAATCTTTTTTGACTTCATAGGTGCGACCGCTTCTAATGTGTTAGAGAAAATGGTGCTCATGTTGCTGGTCATGTCATCGAGCGATTCTATATTAGTTGGAAATGTTATTAGAGGAGTCAGATCTGGCAGGTTCTTTATGAAACTATCTTTAGTAGTTGAGGTGATTGTTCTACCCTGTCGATAACGAGATATATAACTGATTTCTGCAGTGCGCAGTGTACATGTTATAAGATGGTGATCGGTGACATCGTCGCTTTAAGGTATAACATCGATATTGGTTAGACAATCACAGCACATTGCAGCAAACAAACGATCTGGGTCAGAGCAGATTCCATCCTTTCCTCTACTATTGCGTTGCAAACTTAGAAAGAATTACTTTATTATTTTACAACTTACGATGAGTCATATACAATTTTATTACAGTGATTTATTTTAACGAGGCCGCAAAATGGGCCGTAAATGTGACCTACGGAGGACAAAACCTCTGAAACGAGCCGTTGATTGAGTTATATGTACAAACAACAAAACCACTGCGAACGTATAAATGATCAGATACACTCACTGTGGAAGAGTCAATGATTTCCATTACACCCCTGTAAGTGTCTGGTGACTCCTGTGAGTGTCGGGTCTGAGGAGGGGCAGGGAAACCATCGCCAATATTTTGAATTTGGGCTGCGATACCAAGATCAACCTGCTAGGTGTCAATATGACACACAGCTCCTTTTATAATGCATTATCCTGGGTTCACACCACACTCGAACAATAGAATATGTGCAAAAGTGTTGCGACGAACTTCCGCTGTCGCCAGAAGTCGGGATGTCAGTTTCGGGTTTGTCGCTACCCGATCCGTCCCGGAAACACGATTTGTTCCGCGCATGCGCGAAAGTGCGTCTACTTCCGGTAATTCCCATTTTCACGACAGTCGACTCGATGCGTGTCGCTTGTCGCTCCCCGATCCGTCCCGGAAACACGATTTGTTCCGCGCATGCGCGAAAGTGCGTCTACTTCCTGTAAATCCCGTTTTTACGACAGTCGACGCGTTTCAATTGGCACCACTTCCTGTTATCGCAGACGTTTTACGACAGTCTGTTAGTGGTGATATTGGAGAGTACAAAAATGGTTGACTGCGCTATGGATTCGATTGTGTTTTATGAACGACTTCAGAAATTTCTCTTAAAAGGAGAGATTCCTGACTGTCCTTCAGAGCGTCGTTAGGTTGACTGTGTGGGTGGGTGGGGTTTGGAATAACCAAATGTGTAAATAAATGTAATAAATACATAAATAACTTTTTCTGTGTGTTTCTTAAACGCAGACATTTGTTAAAATATTAGAAATGTTAGGTCAATGTCCTGTTCCTCAATCAGCAATTTAAGTAGATTAATAGGTGTTTGATTGTGTGATTGAGAGAGGCTGGGTGGGGGGGTGAGATTTAGTGAATTACTAAAGAAAATAAGGAACAAATGTATATATAAATTGGATGAATTCTGAAAACCCTGCTTGTCAAGGGTAACCAGGTAAGGATTTCAATTATTTAATTAGGTTATCAATTTGTGCCACATATTAACCTTGACATACTTTGCCAAAAAAGGTTTTAAGAGAATCACTAATAAACATATTCATTTTAAGTTTTATAGTTTTTCTATAAATAAAGAAGTATTTTTATATAAAAATCAGTTTCTCACTCCTGACATATAATATTTTGTCATATTGTATTTTCTTGGAATCAAAAAATATAATAAAAAGCAACATAAAGATTATTAGAGAAAAACTACTTTTCACTCTTTACAGGATTCCTTGTGTATCCCTCCGTACGTTTCACCAAACCATTATCATTTGTAATATCTTTGATGTCTTTTGGTGTTAATTGCTCTTTTTTTATACAGAGTTTATATAAAAAAATATTTCCGGTATGGACAAACAACTTTTTTTATTAAAACTGCCGTAAATTGTTTCGAACAGAAGTAGACGGAGTTTCACGCATGCGCGGAACAAATCGTGTTTGCCGAAAATTATTTCGGCCGTAAGTAGACGCACTTTAGCGCATGCGCGGAACAAATCGTGTTTCCGGGACGGATCGGGTAGCGACAGGGTTTGCTCTCACACCGCACAAGATGTCAGTGTTTACAAGAGGTCTCAAAGATCTTCCAAATATAAGCATTAATGGTGTACACCACATCGTTGATGTCTGGTTCGCTGCTTCAACAAGCAAGCGGGACAGAGGATTTAAGCTCTATATATCCAGTTAAATCCACAACTATGAGGATAAGTAGATTCATGTAATGTGGTGTGCCGACAGATAAAGTTAGTCGCTAATTACATACTAATTTAAGAGTTTGTGACGGTGGTACGCCCAGTGCATGTCAACTATTTAACTTTGTTCGAGCGCCAGACAGTTTTTGGCCTGTCAACCAATATGAATAAAAAAAAAGAAAAAAGTACGACGTTTCAGTCCGACAAATTCACCATTCGTAAGCCATTATAGATGCATAAATCAAGAGAAATTGTAATATTTCTGACGCAAAACAAACGAATAAACAATATATATAAAGGTTTAAACAATATGCACGATTTCAATAGATAAACACTTATATATGCAAACAATTCAAAACATAGCAAATAACTGTCCCCAATAAAGTCACTGAGGATGCTTACTGCAACAAAATCAATAAACCAAAAAAATAACAGATAAACGTCAAACTCAAAACATTCAAGAAATCAATTCACACAAAAATATTTAATTTACTTGGAAAAGAAAAGCGAAATGCAAGGCGCAACGCTCAGAGTGATTATACCAACGAGAGTTTAGGGAACGAGTACTTAGGTGTGTGTGAGCTTTACCCAGCTACCACGAAAGGCGGGGAGTCTTTGCGGCAAGGCGCATCTCAGGGTAGCAGACTGTGGGGAACCTCCCGAACTTCAAGGTAAGGATAATACAGCACTTTCTCCACCACTGCAGTCGGCGTCACCTCCATTTGAAGACACCACTCCGACCCAAACAGCGCTCACTGACGTGCTGATCTGTAGCCCTTCACGAGACCTCTCCCACGGATTTAATCTCGTTTTTTATATTTCCTCGATTGTCCTTTTTCCTCGTACTTCCCACACATCCGCTATGCCATTTCACCCTCTAGACCACTCTTCAGGTTCTGCTTTCTAATAGCGTCACTTGGTGGAAATGGAAATACGCTCCACTTCTCCTCGTAACAGGTCTCATCCTCGTACTTTAAACGCCATAATAAAAAAAAAACGTTTTCCTTCCGCTACAGCTTTATCTAATTTCCTTAATTACAATAACCTTACATGGGCATGGCATGGGCGGGGCAAAGTTCCGGTCTGCCACAAGTTATATAAAACATACATGACCTTAGCTTATTCCCCAGGAACATTACAATTAAAGTAACAAGATTATAACTGTTTATAAGGTTCATAAGTCCTAGCTTCACCATACATTCAAACTGTGAGGTTTCTCAGCTTTCCTCATGGATCTGTAGCTCAATGACTTCACCTGAGCCATGATCTTTATTAGAAACTCAGAGGTGGAGAAAGTTACAATACAATTTAGGGCTGCAACAACGAATCGATAAAAATCGATTAGTAAAAAAGTTGTCAACGAATTTCATTATCGATTCGTTGTGTCGCGCGACGCGGAGACGTTTGGTTATTAAAAAACAACTTTATTTGAGCGCGGAGCGAAGTAAACACACTCGGTCTCTCTCGCGCACTGATGCTAGCAGAGTTCGGCGCCTCATATACAGGGCGGAGCAAAAATAAAAAAACGAGCGGAGGAAAGATACATGACGGAGGCAGAGAAATCAGCGCGACCCAAGTCATCATAGGTGCGGGAGCATTTCACACTAAATAAACAGAAAAACTGTGTTAACTACAAAATATGCAAACGCGACATGGCGGGAGCACCACGGCAATGATCCAGCACCTGAAACTCAAACATGTTTGAGTCTGTGATGAGGAGGAAGGGAGTTCAACAGCAGGTTAAGTCACTACAGAATCCTACTTTTGTTCGTTTCGAAGTGAAGAACTTGATGTCCCTGGTGCGGATGTTTACTCGTTATCCAGCTTGACAAGCATCAGAAGTTAGCATTAGCTCGTTAATAACAGTATAATCAGGGGTGGTGTAGTTACTTTGCGCTTTGCATTGTAAGACTAAAGACACGTTTTAATTCACTCACCTTTTTTGGACCATTCATTTATCAATCTGTTGTCATGTATAGCTACACTGCAAAACTTACTTAGTAATTTTGTCTAATTCCAGTCCAAATATCTAAAAAATCTTAAATCAAGATTACTAGACATGAAAATTAATTGATGCTTAAAACTTCTGTTTGAAATTATATCTCATTAAGATTATTTTTGTACCCCATTGGCAGATAATTTTTCTTGCTTTAAGCAAACAATCACTTAATTTGACGTGTTTTTTCAGAAAACAAGACATAATTTCTTATGCTTTTTCATGTGTCTAGTACATGTTTCTTGACATAAGATTTTTTTTTAAATTTGGACTGACAACGGGACAAAACTACTAAGTTAGAAAAGCAATTTTTGCAGTGTATATTCTGTGCTTTCTCCCATATAGGCTATTATTGACAAATATATTTGTGTGTGTTGTACTTTTTAATTTAATTTTAAAGTTCTTTAATAGCACTCGGTCATCTTAAGCTTTGTTAAAATGTGGTGTATAAATGAAGCTTGCACTTACTACAATGATGGTAGTAATTGAATGAATAAGCTTCAAGTGAATTTGAGAGAGAGTGTGTGTGTGTGTGTGTCAGTGTTTGTCAGTGTGTGCGTCTGCAAAAGTGTGTGCGTTTGCGAGTGTGTGCATCTGCGAGTGTAGTGTAGAGAACAAGTTCTTACATTCAAACAAATCCTGTTAAGTTTTCTGATTTGTATTGTTCTTTAGTTTTTATAAATTATTTATTGTTCTGGCAGCTCAGGTGGCACTTTTATTTTAAAAAAGTCTATATATTTGGCAGATGTAAAGCATACATGTGTATGTTTTTTGTGTTAGTCCATTTTTATTTGATTTTATTATTTTTATAACAGCTCAGGGATGTTCAAGGAGCAACATGCTTGTGCACTTTCTAAAGATTTTGTTCTGTTTTGAATAAAGGGTTGGAAATGAATGCTTTTCTTGGTTTTTTTTATCCGATTCATCGATTAATCGAAAAAAATATTTACAGATTAATCGATTATTAAAATAATCGTTAGTTGCAGCCCTAATACAATTGATTATTCATACTAACGTTACAATAAAAATAAATACGTCGCTTACTAGCTTAGCCACTAACTTTAGCTGTCGGCACACCACATTACATGAATCTACTTATCCTCATAGTTGTGGATTTAACTGGATATATAGAGCTTAAATCCTTTGTCCCGCTTGCTTGTTGAAGCAGCGGACCAGACATCAACGATGTGGTGTACACCATTAATGCTTATATTTGGAAGATCTTTGAGACCTCTTGTAAACACTGACATCTTGTGCGGTGTGAGAGCAAACCCGAAACTGACATCCCGACTTCTGGCAACACTGGAAGTTCGTTGCTACACTTGTGCACTCAGCGTATCGCTTTCCACGCTCTCTATTACTCGCGAGAAAAGTTAGTTATTTTTGTGTGACTGACGCGATGTGACAAATATTTTAAACCTTTAGCGGAAGACAAGATTGATGCGCGTTTGATGTGAAGCCAGTTTTGTACCTAAAGCTTTGAGTAAAGTCTTAGTGTGTAGGTATACAGTTGAAAGAAAAAGTATGTGAACCCTTTGGGCTTACTTGGATTTCTTCATAAATTGGTCATAAAATGTGTTCTGATCTTCATCTAAGTCACAACAATAGAGAAACACAGTCTGCTTAAACTAATACCGCACTAACATTATACGTTTTCATGTTTTTATTGAACACAACATGTAAACATTCATTGTGCAGGGTGGAAAAAGTATGTGAACCTTTGGGTTTAATAACTGGTTGACCCTCCTTTGGCAGCAATAACCTCAACCAAACGTTTCCTATAGTTGCAGATCAGACCTGCACAACGGTCAGGAGAAATTTTGGACCATTCCTCTTTACAAAAGTGTTTCAGTTCAGCAATATTCTTGGGATGTCTGGTGTGAATCGCTCTCTTGAGGTCATGCCACAGCATCTCAATCGGGTTGAGGTCAGGACTCTGACTGGGTCACTCCAGAAGGCGTATTTTCTTCTGTTGAAGCCATTCTGTTGTTGATTTACTTCTATGCTTTGGGTCGTTGTCCTGTTGCATCGTCCATCCTCTGTTTAGCTTCAGTTGGCGGACAGATGGTCTTAAGTTTTCCTGCAAAATGTCTTGATAAACTTTGGAATTCATTTTTCCATTGATGACAGTAATCCGTCCATTACCTGAGGCAGCAAAGCAGCCCCAAACCATGATGCCCCCTCCACCATATTTCACAGTTGGGATGAGGTTTTGATGTTGGTGTGCTGTGCCTTTTGTTCTCCACACATAGCGTTGTGTGTTCTTTCCAAACAACTCAATTTTGGTTTCATCTGTCCACAGAATGTTTTGCCAGTAGTGCTGTGGAACATCCAGGTGCTCTTTTGCAAACTTCAAACGTGCTGCAAT
Organism: Triplophysa dalaica; assembly: GCF_015846415.1. Lineage (NCBI taxonomy): Eukaryota > Metazoa > Chordata > Actinopteri > Cypriniformes > Nemacheilidae > Triplophysa > Triplophysa dalaica. The sequence continues at coordinate 20,239,061 of NC_079561.1, read as the reverse complement.
GTTTTTTTTGGACAGCAGTGGCTTCCTCCGTGGTGTCCTCCCATGAAGTCCATTCTTGTTTAATGTTTTCCTTATTGTAGATTTGTCAAAAAAAATGTTAGCATGTGCCAGAGATTTCTGTAAGTGTTTAGCTGACACTCTAGGATTCTTCTTCACCTCATTGAGCATTCTGCGCTGTGCTCTTGCAGTCATCTTTACAGGACGACCACGCCTAGGGAGTGTAGCAACAGTGCTGAACTTTCTCCATTTGTAGACAATCTGTTTTACCATGGACACATGGACATCATGGCTTTTAGATATACTTTTGTAGCCCTTTCCAGCTTTATGTAAGTCAACAATTCTTGATCGTAGGTCTTCTGAGAGCTCTTTTGTGTGAGGCATGGTTCACATCAGACAACGCTTCTTCAGAACAGCAAACTCAAAACTGGTGTGTGTTTTTTATTGGACAGGCCAGCTTTAATCAACACATCCAATCTCATCACATTGATTGGACCCCAGGTTGGCTGACTCCTGTCTCCAATTAGCTCTTGGAGAAGTCATTAGTCTAGGGTTTCACATACTTTTTCCACCCTGCACTATGAATGTTTACATGTTGTGTTCAATAAAAACATGAAAACGTATAATGTTTGTGCGGTATTAGTTTAAGCAGACTGTGTTTCTCTATTGTTGTGACTTAGATGAAGATCAGAACACATTTTATGACCAATTTATGAAGAAATCCAAGTAAGCCCAAAGGGTTCACATACTTTTTCTTTCAACTGTACATATGCAGGAGAAATGAGCTTTTATTGTCATTTAAACATGAAGGAACAAAAACAATCTGAGGTACTCGTTTGCACAAAACCGTTTGACACACAGAAGATTATAGAACACATGAACAACATATCTGTTCAGTTACACAACAAAGAAAAAGTGTGTGTAGGAATCATGGAAAAAGTTTCTTTCCTGAACTCAGAATATAGAATAGACGTTTCAGGGAGCGAATACTGCTGATATCATTCCACAGTCAGATCAATGATCCCTGAAGTGTGAAAATATGAAACAAAACCACAGAAGATAAACAGATGTGAGAGTTTGCGAATGATAAGCGTGTTTCATCCAGATCTTGACGTGTGCTTGTAGAATCCGGACATTGTGCTGGTTCATTATCTTAATGTGCCGTCACTGGAGGAGAGCGTGAAATCCTGCGGTCCGGTTTCATGTCCACTGACAGACCGACGGGACAGTCTGCGCTGGAGCAGAGACGAACTGCTCTCACAACTCAAGCCCATGTGTGAGTAAATGACCAATCACAACCTTATTTTGAATGATATAGGATGTTGTTTACAAAACATTGTGTGTTTGTGCGTGTGCGTGTGTGTGTGTGTGTGTGTAGTCCACAGTATGAAATGGTCTTGTGGAGGTATCAGTGCAGTGGAGTTCTCTGTGGAGCAGATGGTTCAGCAGATCCTAGAAACTCAGCAGACCAAACCACAACCCCGAACACACACCTGTCTGTGCGGTAACTGACTCACACACATACACACACACACACACCCACATAGATATTGACTAAATTATTAGTTGTTGTGCAGATTCACGACTTTACACCTGACAGGCACAAACATCATTCATTTATCATTCACGCTTCTCTCTCCCTGCAGCGTCACCCGGCTCCAACATTCCTCACCGCTGTACTAGCACGAAGCATCGCATTATCTCCCCCAAACTGCCCACGTGTCCCGCCCCTTACCCTGCCCTCACGGAGCTGCAGAATCTGGCTACTGAGAGCTCAGGAGGGGAGGCGGGTCAAGAGGTAGTGTCGGGTGAGGCTGTGGTGGCTGTGGTGCCTTCAGAGAGGAAAGTAACATCCAGTAAGCCAGAGGATTCAGGACGAGTCGATACAGAGGACATAGGTGTGGCTTCACCGTGCTCTTCCTCATCCTCCTCGAGTCCACCCCAAACTCAACGAGCGGCGACCATCACCCTTGGCAATGGAAACGGATACTACGGTGACCAGCGTGGAGGCCTGACAACTGTTGCCCTGCCGCGGAACGCGGTCATCGTCATGACGACGGCAGCGACAGTGGGCCGTGGAGGGGGAGATTCTAAGAGCGAGCCAGGCCCCACGCGGCTATCAGTCACCCGGGCCGGCAGCAGACTCGTACTGTCCCACGTACCGCCCAAACGTGACACGCCTCCTCCTCCAACCTCTCCGCCGAGCCCTGTCCCAGCCAATCAGGGCGTGGCCACTCTGTCACTCACTCTACTTCCCTGTCCTGTGATTGGGGGACTTGTACTGTCTGACCGCATTATCCCAGAAGCACCCGGAACACTCCTGCGGCCAACGTCTCCTTCGCCCTCCCTGCTCCCGTTCGACCCTGACTCTTTCCTTAACAGCCCTAAACAGGGTCAGACCTATGGAGGCGCTGCCCACCCGTCCCATATCTCCATCCACTCCATCTACAGCTCCTCCACGCCATCACCAGTTCCCTCAACATCTCCTCAGGCTCCATCTCTAGCTCTGTCATTCTCGCCCACTTCTCCCTCATCATCTCTGTCTTCCCTCTCTTCAGAGACGGAGAGGAAGAGCGTTGCGGGTCGTCCCTCTTCCAGCCCGTCCTCACTGTCTCCTCTCTCACTGTCGCTTTCTCCATCTCGCTCTACCCCCGAGCTGCTTCCGCTATGCCTGGAGTCATCTTTAGGTCTCGATCCATTGACCCAACCGCTAAGTCCCGCCCTCTGTACGCAGGGGCCCATGTCGTCACTGTCAACAGAGGGGAAAGGTCCTCCTGCTGGACTTGATACACAGTCTGCACCTAATCACTTAATGACCATTCAGTTCTCACCTTCTCAGCACATGAGTGACCAGTTGGTGTGTGCCAGTCAAGTCCATACAACGTGTCCCTCCCTCGAAGTGTTGCCAACCAATCAGTCGCTTCCCAAGGGGGAAGAGGTGCAGCTCCTCGCAGGCAACTCAACATGCATTCAGCAGCAGAATATGACCCCTCCCGCTTCCGGACCCATAAATGGACAGATGAGTCCTGTACAGGTAAAGGAAGAGCGGTCTCCGCCCACTCAAGTGCACTTTGAATCAGAAGTAACTCCAATGGACACCACCTACAGTTCTGACTCCACCCACATGGACAACCAGGAGACTGGGCTCACCTTTGACTCCACCTTCCCGGACCTCATTTCTGAGCTGATAACTGAGGACACCCTCAACCATGCTCCAAACCCACCCGTTTACCCCGTAAGGTACATGGTTCCACCTCAGCCAACACCCTCCACCTCGTTCTTACCCTTCCCTCTGCTCACACACATGTCCAGCGGCTCTTTGGAGGACACGCACCGATTGGCCAGCATCACAGACTTCTCACCAGAGTGGTCTTACCCCGAGGTATCCATCTGCACTTTCTTCCTTCTGACATCATTGAGAAAATCTTTTACATTTGTGGCGTTTCATTTTGTTTTGACGCAATAAAGCCATACACGTGTAACTCAGTAAGATTTGATTGAATGCATTCATCGTGTTAAACATTCAACCCTGTTGTTGCACAAATATTCAACCCTGTTACTGCACACATCTTTCAGAGATTCCTCTGGATCCTTCTGAATTGTGTCTGTATGGGGTTTGTCAGTGTTGCTGTTGTGTGTCTTTCCGATGGTGAATGTTTGTGATGTGTGTCTGTGTTTTAGGGTGGAGTGAAGGTTCTGATCACAGGTCCATGGTCTGAGACGGACGCCAGATACACGTGCGTGTTTGATCAGAGTCGAGTTCCTGCATCTCTCATTCAGCCGGGTGTCCTGCGCTGTTACTGTCCTGGTGAGCACCACACATTCACACGCACACCCCGACTGACACAATCAAGTCCTTCTCTCTTCTCTAATATAATGAAGTATAATGTGCTGGAAGGATATGAACAGAAGTGTGTGTGTGTGTGTGTGTGTGTAGCTCATGAAGCAGGTCTTGTTGGTCTACACGTCTGGATGGATTCTCGTGTGGTTTCCTCTTCTGTGCTCTTCGAGTATCGCGCCCGCAATGCCTCGTCCTTACCCAGCTCACAGCTGGACTGGCTATCACTGGATGGTAAGCACACACACACACGTTTTCTCCACCTTGTACTTGTTGTCAGATTGAGTGTCAGACGAGCCTGATGCCTCAGTGATGCACAAGTTGAAAAATCTACACATGTGCTTCACGAGTATCTGTGTGATCAGTGTCTGAAGAGCTCAAACTGTGACTCGAAACAACTGGAAAGTTAATAATAATATAGAAATATGTTAAAAAAACTCATTTTCATATTTCTCTGTATAAATATTTTGGTGGGTTTTTTAAAATAACGAGAACATTTTTGCTGTGACACCAGTAGATTGTCAGTCATCCGTCACACATCTAGAGTCACTACCGACAGACATTGTCTGTTTATGAGTTTAGTGTTGTTGTGTGATTATATGTATTTACATAAGTGTGTGTGGTGGGAAACATCAGGATGTTTCTATTTCTGGCTCACAGTTAAAGCCTATTTAAATCCATGTGTACACCACTCACACTCTCTCTCTCTCACCCACTCACTCTCACTCACTCACTCACTCACTCACTCACTCTCTCTCACCCACTCACTCACTCTCTCACTCACTCACTCACTCACTCACTCACTCACTCACTCACTCTCTCTCACCCACTCACTCTCTCACTCACTCTCTCTCTCTCACCCTCTCTCACCCACTCACTCTCTCTCTCTCTCTCTCACCCACTCACTCTCACTCACTCACTCACTCTCTCTCTCACCCACTCACTCTCTCTCACACCCACTCTCTCTCTCTCACTCTCTCTCACTCTCTCTCTCTCTCTCTCTCACTCACTCTCTCTCTCTCTCTCTCTCACTCACTCACTCACTCACTCTCTCTCTCTCACTCACTCACTCACTCTCTCTCTCACCCACTCACTCACTCACTCTCTCTCACACTCTCTCTCTCTCACCCACTCACTCACTCTCTCTCACACTCTCTCTCTCACCCACTCACTCTCTCTCTCACCCACTCTCTTTCACTCTCTCACCCTCTCACTCTCTCTCACCCACTCACTCTCTCTCTCACCCACCCACTCACTCTCTCTCTCACCCACTCTCTCTCTCACCCACTCATTCTCTCACTCACTCACTCACTCTCTCTCTCACCCACTCACTCAATCTCTCTCACACTCTCTCTCTCTCTCTCACCCACTCACTCACTCTCTCACTCACTCTCTCTCTCACCCACTCTCTCTCTCACCCACACTCTCTCTCTCTCACCCACTCACTCACTCTCTCTCTCTCTCACTCACTCACTCTCTCTCTCTCACCCAACCACACTCTCTCTCTCACCCACTCACTCACTCTCTCACTCACTCACTCACTCACTCACTCACTCACTCACTCACTCTCTCTCACCCACTCACTCTCTCACTCACTCTCTCTCTCTCACCCACTCACTCACTCTCTCTCACCCACTCACTCTCTCACTCACTCTCTCTCTCACCCACCCACACTCACTCACTCACTCTCTCTCACCCACTCACTCACTCTACTCTCTCTCACCCACTCACTCTCTCACTCACTCTCTCTCTCACCCACCCACACTCACTCACTCACTCTCTCTCACCCACTCACTCACTCTCACTCACTCACTCACTCACTCACTCACTCACTCACTCTCTCTCACCCACTCTCTCACTCACTCTCTCTCTCTCACCCACTCACTCTCTCTCTCTCACCCACTCACTCTCACTCACTCACTCACTCACTCACTCTCTCTCACTCTCTCTCTCTCACCCACCCACTCTCTCTCTCTCACTCACTCTCTCTCTCTCTCTCTCCCCCACTCTCTCTCTCTCTCTCTCACCCACTCTCTCTCACTCTCTCACCCTCTCACTCTCTCTCACCCACTCTCTCTCTCTCTCTCTCTGACCCACTCTCTCACTCACTCTCTCTCACTCTTCACTGAAGTGGTGTTAATGTTAACTCTGTGAGTGTATTGTGGGATATTCTCATCATGTACATGAACAAACATTTGTGTTGTGTGTAGATAATCAGTTCAGGATGTCCATTCTGGAACGATTGGAACAGATGGAACGCAGAATGACAGAAATGAGACACAACAATCAACAACAACATGTGTATCAATATCATCAGCAACAACTACTCAACCAAAACCCTGCAACACGACTCACTCCTGAAAACCAGGTGCGCGCACACACGCATGTGCACACATGCACACGCACACACACACGCACACACACACGCACACACACACACACACACACACACACAGCTTAATCAAGGGGATTTACAGTCGATAGTGTCAAAATCAAATGAATTGTTGCATGTTTCAGGATGTTTGGAGGTGATGTATGATCTACAGCAGTGCTGCTCATCTGGTTTGGCCATACTGATGAATGAACAGACTATAAGTTAAGGTTAAGTCCCAAATTAGTTTTGTGTTAAAATTGTTGGTTTTAGTCACCACCGTTATATAAACATATACTAAATAACACGGCATTCGGGGGTTTATGGAAACAATTGTGGTGAACACACAACACTACCATGAAGTGATAATCACACATGAAGATCAAACCTTCAGCTCAATTCTGTCCAGCTGACACACAGAGCAGCAGTTATGGGATTTGTGATTTATTTCACACGGTTTAATGTCATGCTTGTCACGGTCGTTTCTTTAACACTCTAACATCTGACAGGACGAGTCAAATCACATCAGGAAACCATTTACAATGATGTGTTGTTTTTTAGACTGTACACTTCACACACACCAGTTGAGTAACACAAAGCCAATCTGAGGTCACATGTGTGTGTATATGAGAGAGACATGTTGTGTGTCGGTTCAGTCTAATGTGGAGACATATCTGTTGTGAGATGTTGAAGGGTTTGTGTGCTCTGATCAGGGTCAGCGCTGGAATGTTTGACATGACATCACTTTAATTTTTAATAGCACATTTTCCATGTTCATGACCCATAAACACACACACACACACACACAGAGAGTTCACCAAATTCACCAAATGATGACATTTCTCTTGTTGCGATTGTGTTGTAAAGCTCACACAACAACTGACAAAACAATCAATGACAATTGCAGCGACCAAACCGTTTCCTTCTTATGATCTTCAGTATGTGTGTGTGTGTTTGTGTGTCAGTCGGGTGTGTGGTTTGAGCACAGGATCGTGGCTGTGTGTGAACGCATGATGTCGGGCGGTGGATGGGAGCGAGACGCTGAGAGAGAGACGCTCACACACTCCGTGAGACATCGAGGAATGACGCTGCTTCATCTGGCCGCTGCGCAGGGATACACACAACTCATACACACACTCATACGCTGGAGGTAAACACACGCAACACACAATCAGAGCAGAGCCTTGAGTGTTATTTGTGTTAATTGTTGTGTGTCTGTGTGTGTCAGGAGCCTGAATGTCAACAGTTTGACTCTGGAACAGGAAGTGGATCCTCTGAACGTCGATCATTTCTCCTGCACACCTCTGGTGCGTCACGTCACACACACACACATGTGCAGTGTATGTGTGTGTATGACAGCGTTGTGTGTTTGTGTAGATGTGGGCGTGTGCTCTGGGTCATCAGGCAGCTGCGGTGCTGTTGTACCGCTGGAGCAGTGCGGCTCTGGGAATCCCCGACTCTCTCGGTCGTCTGCCGCTGGCTGTGGCACATTCACGAGGACACACCCGACTGGCACGCTGTCTGGAGGAGTTACACACACGTGACGGCCTCTCGCCCACATACAGACCATCCTCTCCACTGTCCAGCAGCCCAGACACCGGTAACCACATACACACACACACATGCACGCACACACACACACAGTGTGAATCTCATTGGTCTCTCTCTCTGTCAGGTTTAAGTTCGTCCAGCAGTGTCCCCTCTCCCAGTGATCCGCCCTCACCCTCCCCTAGCTCCGCCTACTCCAGCGGTTCTGTTCCTGACCCCATGGACTCCGCCTCCTCTCCCTCCTCTCCTCTGTCAGTACCGCCCCCGGCCGACTCTCTCTTCCTGATGGACTATGAGATGGCAAGCCCCCCCGCTGCACCCCCTCCTCACAGCAACACGATGTCTCTGGCCGATGAGCTGCTGGACTACAGCGAGAACGCAGAGAACGAGGACTTCCTGTCAGCTGACATCCTGCAGGTCTGCACCACACAACCCTTCAGCTAATAACACACATGTATCGTAAATTCGAACATTGTGCAGTATATATTCAAAGACCCGTCCTGTAAGGAATTATTCTGTCACATGTGGAGTTGTGTTAATTGTGAATAAATGATGTCACTTTAAGGTTGACATGACAACACTGGCTGAGCAGATCATTGAGGCCACTCCTGAACGAATCAAACAGGAGGAGTTTAATCGAGAGGCGGAGTCACCGCTTAGAGAGAGGCGTGACAATCCTGCCATTCATGACACCATGCCCTGGCTAGCACCGTACCTCGATACTGTGGACAGGTACACACGTGCACACACACACACACGTGCACACACACACACACACACACACGTGCACACACACACACACACAGGTAGGGGGCTGGTCCAAATACCATTTTCTGAGCTTCGGGGGGAGGGGACTGAACATCTGTCTGTCTGTTTGCATTTTATTATGTGGAGAAGTGTCATCCAGTGGACTTCACGCGTGACGCGTGTGTTCCTGCGGACCCAAGGGAGTGTTGTGTTGCATTCTGGTGCAATATGGACCCACGACACGTTCAGAATCAATCAACTTTTAATAAACTACACAACAGCGCGAGCTGGAAGCGTCCCGCCTCACATTAAAATAGATCAGTTTGTTTTGTTTTTAATGGGAAATTATATTCCGTTTAGTTTCTGTATAAAGTTCATTTAGAAAAATGTTGTGAGTATTCCTTGTTTGCTGCTCAGGCACACAACGCAGTTTGATTGACAACCGCACCAGAGATGTGGATATGAAGACATGACAGGCATGAGACCGTTTCTGTCACCATAAGAAAAAAAACCTCTGAGACAAAGTGACACTCAACCTGTGTCCTCACCGGGTCCCAAACTGCATCTTTCATTTATTGCTCTGGTGTTGTTTGATAACAGAAGCAGATCTGCACAACACACACATAATAAAACACAAACTAACATTATTATAAGCATACACTCACAGAACTTGTGTGGTTTTACAAACTTGATGTGTTGTTGTGGTCGGCCAGTTTCAAACTGCATATTCTCATAATTGAAATTGGATTGCACACCCACCGAACGATCGATGAAATATTCAGGTCCAGCCCCACACAGGTCATTATTGACATCAGCTGAAGTGACATGACGACACACGTGTGTGTGTGTGTGTGTGTCTAGGAGCCTGTGCGCCGCCCCTCCCTCCCCCCTCAGTGATTTGGCGCTGCAGAGGCTTCGGGTCCCGAGCAGTGCGGCGTGGGCGGAGTTCTTAAACGCCTCAGCCAATGGAAGGATGGAGAGAGATTTTGCACTACTGACACTCACAGACACAGAACAGAGGGAACTGTATGAAGCTGCACGTGTTATACAGAACGCCTTCCGCAGATACAAGGTACACACACACACACAAGTATTTGTTTTAGCACAACAACTGTTTTGCATAATGATGGGCTGTTATGTGTTTAGGGGCGGAGACTAAAGGAGCAGCAGGACATGGCGGCCGCAGTTATACAGCGCTGTTACCGCAAATACAAACAGGTACAGAATACACACACACACTCACATAGACAGTAGATTTAGACAATAGATTTTTACACAATAATATATACACATACACTGATTAAGCTGTGCATGTGTGTTGTTGTGTAGGTCCGTGTGAGCGCATATGTCCGTGTGTGTGTGTCAGTGTCAGCATGCATGTGCGTGTGCGTGTGCGTGTGTTTACTGTAGCTGTACTTTGAGGATTAATTTGTCTCCATAAATTTAATTTGACTCAAATTAAATAAAATAATTCTGAAAGCAGAAGTTAATAATCAATTTAAAATAACATTATTGGACCCTTTAGTGTATCCTCAATGACATGGTTAAAGTAAAAGTGTGTGTGTGTGTGTGTGTGTGTGTGTGTCCTGACTAACACACTAATATTGCTGCTCTGTCTCTGATCTCTCTCATGTTTCTCTAATTTCATGCTAGCTAACATGGATAGCGTTGAAGGTAATATTGAACTAAACTGACTAACTTCCACCCCATAATAACAAACACACCTCTCATCTCAACTCAACTTTATTTATAAAGAGCCTTTTACAATTTTCATTGATACAAAGCAGCTGTACATGAGACACATTGACTATAAGTAAAACAACTAAATTCATACACCTGTAATAACACACACAGTACAGATTAAACTCATCTGGTGTGCGGTGTGTGCAGTCTTTCCTTTTGCAGTATATGTGCGTTTTTAGCAGCCATCTTTGAATTTTTGCTTAAGAAATCTTTATTTTTACATCTGCAGTTGTCAACTAGATTGAAAATGTTTAATTCAGTTAAGAACATTCCAGAACACACAGGTATTCACTGACAGAAAACACATATAATGTAATATTACATCCCTCTTATTTACATGAATCAATAAAGACGGTTTCATCTTAACAACATAAACAAACCCATGTCTGTGGACCGCCCTTAACTTCCGGTTCACATTCACATTCAGTCTGGAAGAATGCTCATTACATCACAGATTATTTTAAGATGTTTCTACTAGAATGGCTTCATGATTCACAAAAATGAATGAAACTTTCATGTTGAAAGAGGTTTAATGTTCCTAAGGTTTGGAGTTTTGTATGTCCAGTAAAATGATTGTTTGCTGTTTGTATTTCAGTGCTGATGTGTGTATGTTTGTTTTTGTGTGTGTTTGTTGTGGTGCAGTATGCCTTATATAAGAAGATGACGCAGGCAGCTATATTGATTCAGAGTAAGTTTCGCAGTTATTATGAGCAGAAGAAGTTCCAGCAGTCGCGCCGGGCGGCCGTTCTCATCCAGCAGTACTACCGCAGTTATAAAGAGTATGAGCGTGTCAAACAGGGACCCCGTGGCCCCGGGACCCTTAACTCCAGGATCAAGTGAGACTCGCACACAAACACACACACCTCCTGTCTTACACTACATACTGAACTGTGTGTGTGTGTCTCTCTGTGTGTGTATCAGAGGATCGTTCCTGACGAAGAAACAGGATCAGGCTGCACGAAAGATCATGCGTTTCCTCAGACGCTGCAGACACAGGTACACAGTCTCTCTCTCTCTTTCTCTGTGTCATAATTCTTCATTACATTCTTGACACTTCATCACATGTGTAAAAAACTGATGAAATTTATGTGTGTTTGCAGAATTAAAGAGCTAAAACAGAGTAAAGAGTTGGAGAGGAGAGGACTCACCACCTGACCACACACACACACACACTCTGAATGTGCCAAAGATGGCACTACTGGACTATTTCTCTCCCCTTTACAATGTAAGTTATCATCGTCAAAACAGTGACAGCAAGTGACTCAGATGTGGGGAAAAAACAAGTAAATGATGAATTAATCCCCCAAAAAAGAGAATGGCCTTTAGTTAGAGCAGAATCTTAAAAGCTGAGATATACACTAAATAATGTCACATACTGGAAAGACATCAAGACTATTTTTGCTAAATCACCTGTCGAAACACACAAACACAAACGCACTGATACACACAGTCTTTCAGTCATGTTTACAGTCAAATAATACACACACGCATGTTTGCCATCGTTCAGTTTCACATTTTTTCCAAGACTGCAGGACTTGATTGACTGAGAGAGAGGAACATTAATATTAGTGAGAGATTTTTCTTTTCTTTGGTTGTTGACGCATCATTAAGTTTTCATGTATTTATGGATCTCTATATAAATGTAAACGATGTATACTCACATATATTATCATGAAGAGTTGATTGTGTCCATGTGAATTTATTTATTGAGATTCAGTATTTTATAGCGCTCGGCCTCACAGAAAGAAAAAGAGCAGCGCTCATCATGTTTAATTCCAAAGTCTTAAATCGTAGTTGCCATGGTAACGCGAGGCTTAAATGTAATGATGCCTAGTTCTAATCACACATTCTGGAATATTCTTAACATTAACTTAAACATGTAAACGCTCTTGTGTGTGGTGAAGTGACGCGCTGCTTTCTGCTGTTTGTACGTAAACCTGAAGAAATGAAACTTTCTCTCGGTGTTCACTCCAGCGGCTTGTGCTCCATACTATTACACTGAATTGTTGTTGGTTCAACACGATGTATTGAAGAAATGGTTTGGATTGGAACCTCAGTGGATAGAAACATCAAGATGACGTTGACATCTATGTGGCGTGACTTTGAGCAGATAAACGTTTTCGCCGCCTCAACGAGAAGTGGTGTCGTCAGTCCAAATAGATTTTGTGAGATACAATCGCTGTCTGTAAGAAGTTATGTCACAATATACACACAAGGCCACCAGAGAGTGCCGAGATGAATCTGAGAGAAACTTCATGACTCTTTTAGTTTGATGTTTAAGAAAAGCACTAGGTATCGTTTATTTATTGGATATTTGTTGAATGTGCCTTGAGGTGTTTTTATCTGATTAAACGGTTCTGCGTCATTGAAGAACCATCATGAATCATCTTTATGCATTAGTCTTGTATATAATGTACAGTATAAAGAGTTGGTGAACGTATATTTAAGACTGACGATGTTTGATTTATTCTTCTGTACTGGCTGCTGATGTGCACGCTTCTCTTGACATCACCAGGTTTTAGTTTAGCATGTTTTTGCTTGCTGGTGTTTGTTTGCATGTTTGTTTCTGTTTATATTTCCACTCGCTTAATCTGATGTGACTATTTATTATCATTATTATGATTGATTTATAGAAACGTTTGAATTGATTTTTACTCTAAACTCATTCTTACATTATTGCTGATATTTGTTTGAGCTGTTCTACTGTTTCATAACATTTCATTAAACATCAAATTCAAATTCTTTTTTGTGGGATTTCTGTGTGCGATCCAAACACACTTTACTTTATTTGCTAGCAGTGCTGGAGTCCAAACTTGAGACGTTTTTCTGTGGTCTCTGACTTCTCTTGGACTTGTTGGTCTCTGCACTCGGACTCGGTCATTGGACTTGCTAAATGTTCTAGTTGGTCCCGACCGAGTCTGATAATATTTTCTCCTTCCAAATAAAACCATTAATGAAGCATAAAGTATATGTTTGCTTTAGTTGGACTCTTGACTTTCATTCTCTTTCCTCTTGGAGTAGGTTACTTTAAGTGATAGGTGTCAAGACGTTTAAAAGGATGATCAAGAATACTAAATGAAATGATACGAAATGACTGATTTAAGGGTTCTGGTTCACAAGGTTAAGAGCTTGTGCCAAATGAAACTGTTACTGTGATACTGTGCCTCAACAACTGTATTTAAGCACACTGTTATAACAGACAATGAAAACATAACGTTAAAACACAAGAATCAAGAACTTAACTAAAGCAAACACTGATCACAATAAAGATGTTTGGTGAAACTTCTTCATTCTTTCAGCAGTATTTGTGTTTGCAGAAGTGATGTTGATTCAAAGCAGTTAACACTGACAAGTCAACAAGCTGAGAACAGGAACATTTTCCATTGACAGCCCAGAATGTGATTGTTACTCTACAATAAAAAGACTGAAAATTTGAGTTGCACTTCGGCTTTATGTGACTTTGTGAAATTGCGTTACCTAAACTAAATAAAATGAGTTAATTTGATCCGCTTTTTGATCATTACAAATAAAGTTTGTGGTCTTGGTTTTTGAAGGGTATTCTTTTCTCTATCTCTGTCTGGACCGTCTCATTTGGACTTGTCTTCGAGTCAAGACCGACTCTGAAGAGGTTAGAATCTGTCTCGACTAGTCCTGGTCTTGGACTTGTTTTTGACTCGACAAAGGTGGACTTGACTACAGCCATGTTTGCTAGCTTTTAATACAGATTTGAGATTTGAGACCGACTGTGTGGGTTCCAGATAATGCCCATAATTCCTCAATCCATGAAGTTCAGACGTGAACAAATGCAGAACTAGAGCTGACACTAGAGCTGAAACTTGTGAAGCCAAAAGAACACTTTATTGTTGCTAACTTGAAACTTCTGACCAATCCATGTAAAAGAGGCACATAAAATAAAAAAACATACAGTATCTTGTTACATGACTGATGTAAAATTTTGACTACTTGATTAAATTGTAATTTGGATAAGCACAACTCAAATAAATAAACTTATAAATGACTTTACTTGAATAAATTGTGGACATGCATCTCCTCAGAACGCTCCGTTACTCCGGATAATATCGTGCAATCTCGCGACACTTCCTCACCACTAAATCAGATTAAAGACCATGGGGAAGACCATATTCATTCATATTTTTATATGTATGAAATAAAGTGATATTGGACTTACCTTTAGGAAATTTTGAATATTGTCGTTGTGTTTGTCGAAATTCTTTTAAATGGTGGACTGGCGACCTGAGCACACCTCATCTGCTCTTCAGAGTTCACTCAAACACATTTTTTTTCACATTTATTTATTTTTTGATATTATACATATTTAATATTGTTGTTGTTATTATTAATAGTATTTATTAGGGATAGCTAGGACTGTATGTTGTTTCAGGTGGATTCGCTGGGACACCTCATCATCACAAACACTCCGATTAGAGAGCGAGACCGGACGCAGTAGAACAGTTGACGTGGCTTTAATAATGAATTATCACTCCAAATCACACACAGCACGGTGTTTACTGGTTACAGCTTGAATCTCTACATTGACTTCTGTACTGTACTGGTATCTGCAATAAACAAATATATATATATATATATATATATATATATATATATATATAAGAAGGTGTGCTAGCTTAATGGGCACATCTTAACCTGAATTGAGCAACAATTTAGTCAACCGTTGCAAATCAGTTATCACATTAAACATCAAATAAACACGGATATACAATTTACGTTAGCATATATTAGTGCTGAAAACCGCTGCTTCCTTTACACATCGAAGAACTAATTAGCGATCGTTAACGGATCGTTATAACCCACCTTTATCACAAACTCAGACAGACATCAATGTAAACGAACTAGAAGTCATTCTAGAGAAGTCATTTTAGACATTTAACTCTCTTCTTTGACCCAATCCTCCCCCGCCCACTTCATCATTGACTGCGGAAGACCTTGCTGTATTTTTCACTGACAAAACATCATCCATCAGCAAACAATTCTCGGTACCTCAGACCTTGGGAAACACCTCCCACACTTCAACCATCGAACTCTCCTCTTTCACCCCACTTAAGGACACTGAAGTCACCAGGCTTCCCTCTAGCCACCCCACCACCTGTCCCCTTGACCCTATCCCCTCTGATCTCCTTCAGGACATATCCAGCTTGCTCACACCTGCAAAGTCACCGGCACTTTTCCATCCACTTTCAAACAGGTCCAGGTCACGCCCCTACTGAAGAAACCAACATTGGACCCTTCTACTCCCGACAGTTACAGACCTGTCTCTCTCCTCCCATTTATAGCAAAAACACTTTCAACCAGGTGTCTTCCTACCTGTTCCAGAATAAACTACTGGATGACAAGCAGTCTGGCTTCAAAACAAACAACTCCACTGAGACGCATTGCTATCGGTCACAGAAGCACTGCGGCTAGCCAAGGCAGAATCTAAATCCTCTGTCCTGATTCTGCTAGACCTATCTGCAGCGTTTGACACTGTCAATCACCAGATACTGCTAGCAACCCTGTCATCACTAGGAATCACAGGCTCTACCCTCCGCCGGTTCAAATCCTACCTCTCCGACAGATCCTTCAGGGTGTCATGGAGGGGCTCGCTGTCCACGGCTCACCACATGATCACTGGGGTCCCTCAGGGGTCGGTGCTTGGACCGCTGCTTTTTTCCATCTACACGACATCACTGGGATCCATCATACAGGCACATGGCTTCTCATATCACTGTTATGCCGACGACACCCAGATCTACATCTCGTTTCACCCAGACGATACCACTGTAGCAGCTCGCATTATACCTGCCTCAAGGACATCTCAGCTTGGATGAAAGAGCATCACCTCCAGCTGAACCCTGCCAAGACCGAACTACTCGTGTTTCCGGCACACCCTACGGTCCAACACGATTTCAACATCCATCTTGGCAATACCACAATTACCCATTTCAAAACAGCCAGGAACCTCGGAGTCATATTTGATGAACAGCTGTCCTTCAATGATCACATTGCAAAGACAACACGGTCATGCCGATATGTCTTATTCAACATTAGAAAGATCAGACCATATCTCACGGAGCATGCGGCACAACTCCTTGTCCAGGCCCTGGTAATCTCAAGGTTGGACTACTGCAATGCTCTCCTTGCTGGTCTTCCTGCAAAGGCTATCAAACCACTTCAGCTGGTTCAGAACGCAGCAGCACGCCTCGTCTTCCAACAGCCCAAAAGGGCTCACGTGACTCCCCTTTTCATCTATCTTCACTGGCTACCGGTTGCAGCCCGTATCAGATTCAAGTCACTAATGCTTGCCTACAGGACTATCACTGGATCTGCACCGGCTTACTTCCACTCTCTCCTGCACTCCTACACCCCATCAAGATCCCTGCGTTCAGCAAACCAGCGGCGTCTTGTATTGCCTTCTCATAAGGGCAGTAAATCGCTCTCCCGCTCTTTCTCATTCACAACTCCTTCCTGGTGGAACATTCTTCCTAACTCTGTCCGTTCAACCACATCTCTCACACATTTAAAAAACTACTTAAAACACATCTCTTCTGTGAATACTTGACAAAAAAATAAAATAAAATACACTAACCCTTTCTCTCAACAGGTGGTGGTCTAGCTTTTGTTGAAACCAGTAACTTTGTATTGGCACCTAATGTATTATGGCTCCTGTATGAACTTTCGCTTATTGCTCCTAAACTCTTTGTAAGTCGCTTAGGATAAAAGCGTCTGCTAAATGTCTAAATGTAAATGTCTAAATGTAAGTCTGAACAGCTCAACATTAGATTTCAAAATGGACCCCTTAGCTACCCAACGAGGTGCCTGATGTCAAACACTAAATACAGCACCAAACAGTCCTTCACAATAAAAGTCCTTCACAGTAAAACAGTATCAGTAATTGGGAATTTACAACAGTATTGTTTTTATAAGGAGTGTTCTGTGTGGTGCCATGTCTAAAAGTTGAAGATATGGAGAAGACTTAATGTTTATTTAACATACATATTTTGAAGTGTTTCTGTTTACGTCATTTAATCATTCAGCATTAAACATTGTATCAACGTTGAAACAAGAACTGACATTATTTCAATCGTATTTCAACGTTGAAGGTCGGTCATATGCCGGAGTCAAACTCTTGAACTGCGTCTTTAATTCTCGAGAGGATTAAACTCTTATCACACATTTGGGCAGAATGTTAAAACTCTTTTATTGCGCGCGGCACTGCAGAGGCTGTGTGGAGTGGACCGCAGCTCGCCGAATGAAACAAAACACTGATTTAAAACATTAAAACTGATTTAAACTAAACGTCGCACGGTAACACATATGCCTCGCTAGTGTTTTAACACTTTACATTAGTAATTATTTTAAGTGTTTTTCGTGTTTTTACGTTCTCTTAGACATGTTGAGCGACGTACTGAGGCTCCTGGCCGAGCTCGCGCAACACCGATGAGTACGCGCCCAGATCAAACCTCAAAGACAACATTAATACATTTATTTTATGTGTTGTGATAACTGAACCATCTTTGCTAACTAAACAGTCAATCGTGTTAATTGTCGCGTACTTTACCGTGCCGGCTGCCGTGGATAAAAGCGCCTGGAAATGATTAGTATTGATACTGTTATCCAGGGGCCGAGCGAGACCTGAAGCTCTACTGGACGGGCTCTGCTCGCGTAATGCTCCCGGAACTCTCTTTGGATAAAAACGTCTGCTAAATGTACTATTATTGTTATTATTATTATGAGTTTATTATTAATCCTCTGAGCATACTGACCTCTATTTGATTCAGTATCCATAGTAAGACGGTTTACCTCTTTAATAGACATTTTGCGTGTAAAGTTTCAGACCAGATAAGAAGTCAAACATTTTAAGACTTCACAATTTTTATATTTTCCTATGAGGGTATATGCCAAGTTTTGTGAAAATTTGAGAATGGCTTGAAGGGAGAATTAGGAAAGTCGACTTTTCTACAAACACTAAGACGTAATTTGAATTTGTTGAGGCTTACAACAAGAACTTGAAACACAAGAACTACATCATGCATAGCTGTGGAGTTATGAGCAAAAAACATAAAACAGCGCCACACAAAAAATCTACACCAGGGGAGAAATTGTATATCCCTATATGAATCTATGACTATAGTTGGTTAAATGATTCCGGAGAAAATCGTATTGTTTCTAGGCCTCAATTCAATTCTATTTTATTTCTACAGCGCTTTTTACAGTGTGCATTCATTCACCTCAGATGGCATGAAGAGGAAACACTGAAATAATTAAAATAATAAGGTTAGGTTTAGGGTTTGGGTTAGGGTAGAGGTTATAATATGCACGGACGCTAACATTAGGTTTAGGGTTTGGGTTAGGGGACAGGGTAATGAGACAAATTGCTGTTTAATATGCAAACGCGCTAATTGGCGTCCTTATTATACGATAATGCACAGCGCGTGTTATTTATACGCAATTGGTGCGATTGGGCTTAAATGAAAGTTGCGAAGTACACTCAACGTCTTCAGGGCGGTAAGCGCTCGCGACTCTTCAAATAACCCAGCGGTGAGCAGAAACAACCCAGCACATTAACCCAGCGGGTTTAACCCAACACCTTGAAAACTAAAACTACCCAAAAAGTGATTAACATGTGGAAAAATAACCCAACAAAACAACCCAACGGACTCAACCCAGCGGTATGGGTTAAAAACTAACCCAGCCATTTTTAGAGTGAAGCTGGTATAGAGTTGCTACACTCTAAAAAAAGGCTGGGTTAAAATAACCCAATTTGGGTTATTTTGGTAACCCAACATTGGGTCAAATATGGACAAACCCAGCGTTGGGTTATTTTAACCCAGCCAGTTGGGTTAAATCTTTGACCCAACATGCTGGGTTGTTTTATTTAAATCAACTTTTGCTTAAAAATTACATTGATGGTTTAAAACAAACCCGAAATGTTTAAAAATAATAATAACAAAATCACAGAGAAATACTCGAGGCATCAGTAAGAATCAATAGTTTTATTAAGGATCAAAATGCAAGACAAAAGGAATTCATAAAAACATGCAATATGTTATGCTCAATGAACAATAAAATGGCATATAAAACACTTTGATGAAATGTATGTTTATACATATTTAAAGAACATTAATTTCAATAAATTACATTAGTTTAGATTTTAACATATACATTTAACAAGGTTATTAAAGTGGCACAAGTAAATATAAATAGTTAGACAACTTAACACTTCAAAACGCTATAAAAAGTATTTTACTAAACCCTTGTTAATAGAACTGCATTTATATGTTAAAATATAAGTCTATGCACAAGTTTTCTATAAAAAAAGAAATAAACAAGCGTTATGGATGTGAAAAAGGGACACCGTAACTTTCCTCTTCATATAAACTCACAAAACATTTTAAATAGTGTTAGTTCTTTCGGTTTCAGCACTGCTTAACCTGACATATCCACGGAGCAGTCTTACTAAAGAGGATTCTTTTCCTGGGAGTTGTAGACAACAGTGTGGTGTGCACTTTTGGAAGTGGATGTCCAGCAGGAGGGTTTCTTTATCAATTTGTTCATCTATAAAGAGACAAGAAAAGAGACAAGAGAAGAATGTAAGGAAACTGGCCAACCCAGAGCACAATGGATTATAATAAACATATAAAGAAGTACATTAACATTTTACCTAAATAATGTTTACCTTTAAGCCTGTTATGAAAACATCCACGTTCCAGTTGACATTCTCTTGAATAGAATGATCCATTAATTTTAGCTGTCATTCTGCAACCTGTCAGTGGGGGGGGAAAGAAGAGTGGGATCTAGTACAGAAAGCGAAATACAGTGTTAAAAAATAATATTATAAACGTTAAAACAACCCTTCACTAATTCGACACACTCGGGAATAAGTTTAAGTCTAAAAAGAGCAACAATTGTTCGTCTGATATACCCAAAATTAATTATATCGCATTGTTAACCACTAACGTTATAAGAGCGGCTACTCCCGAGGCAATGGCCGAGATAGAGCTGCTCTCCACGGAGCCACGACCGCTGACAGCCTGAAGCTCACACCTCCGACAGCGTCTTAACAAAATCTCAAAGAGGCGTTATGTTTATATATAAATCACGTATTTGTGTTCTTAACAACAACATTCTCGTCTAAAAGACTCTTAAATCTAAGTTCCGTCACCGAACATTAGCGGTATTTATAAAAAAAAAAATTGCTGGATGTTTGCTTTAGCCACGTCGCTCTCGTGTCGACCTTAAACTAATATCAAGTTGCGTAAGTTACTGAACTAAATTCCTCACACAAGTCACACATTTCAGAGGAAATGTTCACCAAAAATGAAGTTTAAATGATTAAAAAGCTGTAAATTAGAACAACGTGGGCATAACGTTACAGACTAGCTATACAAAGCTAACGAAGCTAGACGTTACTTTCAAACCTAATGCGAACAGCCGAATTTTGCATACTTTTGCATTTTTTTGTACAGTAATAGTTTTATACATTAAAAACTCGTAAAACATACCTTTTATTCTCCGAATAACAGCTTTCCGAGATGAAGTGGATCAAAATGCCCGCGAAGGTAAAGTTTGTCTGATGCGTAGAGGAGTGGGAGGGGTTTACTCTCTCAACTGTCACTCAATTGGACCAGACTGGTAACCCAGCGTTTGGGTTACTCGTAAAATGACCCAACACTAAGAAAATAACCCAACAAAATGACCCAACAGGCTCAACCCAGCTGTTGGGTTAAACAAATAACCCAGCATTTTTTAGAGTGTATTCTTGTCTGTGATGAAAATAATCAAATGATGCGTTTAAAACGCCGCAGTGCAGACTTGTTGCGATAGTCTGTGTCACCGGTGATGTCCACTCGTCTATAGATTACATCATTTGTCCACCGGCACTGACTTCACCGTCATTTTGCATGTTTATAGTAATTGTCACTTAATTTAGTTAAAGACCAAACTGTTGCTCATGAGTCAGACTTTATCCGTCGCGTGAGGAGAGTGAAGTGCTGATTGAGAAGATGATGGCGGAGGCTGTTCTGTTAAACACATGCAGTAGAATGTAAGCAGTGCACATGTCACTTAACTATGAATTTTATTTGGTATAATTTTTAAAAGCCGGTGCTTTGCCATCTATTAAACAAAGTTTTTAGTTTCATAGGCCTTTCTTCGTTTGTTAGCCTATTTATTTATTTATTTATTTAACATAAACATTTTGTTTCGTATTCCCATCATTTATTAACATAAACGTTTTTGTTCGTATTCCATTGTTTTTTAGGCTATTTATTTGTTGGCAATAACGCACCGCACCAAAATATTTTGACATTACATGTAAGCAGATTACATTTAATTGCGACAACAAAATTCAGATTCGCTTTATAATACCAACACAGTATGCCATTTCCCACGATCACTCATTGACAGATGGAGCAGTCAGGAGTATGAATAGAGGAAAGGAGGTCTGAGTGTTCACTGGGTTTGTCGGGTAGACATCCTCTGTGTTTAGGGGATAAATGATTATATTATACATTATTGTAAGATAGGCTATCTAACATAAAAAAATATTTTCGTTTCTTATTATTTTTTGGCTTGATGTGTTGTGTGATTATTTGTTTCGTAACGTCTGTGCTTTTAATATAAGCAAATGTCATTGCACTTTATTTGTAGTTTTGTGTGTTTTTATTAAGAAAGATAATGAGCAACATTTATTCAAGCAATTGCCGTTTTTACACATCTATTAACCGGAGGGAACATTTCTGTTAAAACCCGTTCATGGCAGTCACAAATAGCCTCTGCAAGAGTAAACTTTCCGGTGAAGGCTTACTTGTCTTCTGCTCTGCTGTCGGACAGACGAGATAATGATAGTGTGCGGGGTTTTCTGTGAAGTTGTACCGGAAAATGAAGAAAATCTGGCTGAATTCCGTTTACATTACACTGAGATCCGATCACAATGCGCCCTCGTCTACCTCTGGATCAGAACACGCAGATGGGCTGATAACATTCTGATCAGAAGCGCGTTTACACAATGTTTATGTGGACAACATCCAGATAACGTTACAGTTTGCAAAGATAAATGTATACACAGCCTCATATTATCCCCACTCCTGGTTTTATACGGTTTATATTCCCATTTAAAACCTTCTTCACAAAAGAAGAACAGCTAATAGTAGGTATGATGACAGTAACCACTCGCGGCGTACATTCTGACTCAAAAATGTGTTCCAAACCGCATGGTACTAAAATGTGTATGTCATTCAATACAATATCTTCTCCTGGCCGCCTGGTGGGAGTATGTTTTTCCTGAATACGACTGTAACTACATCGAGTGTGAACCCCTGAAGCGTTGGACACTTCGGGACATCAGCCCTAATCTGATTTTTAAGGTCACCGCGGCTTTCAGAAAACTTGCGTTGCTTTCAACCGGTCGGTGGGCTTCATCTAAGCATTGGACACTTCTGAAAGGTAGCTGGACCTAAATACACAGCTTTTATCTTGTTACTGACGAAATCCCATCGAGGAGAAAGTATTTAACTAAATCGCTGAAATTGGGTAGTAACATTTGTACATATGTACTGCAGGCGCTGTTCTAAAAAAAAACATTATCTGTATTCAACTCATTCTGACGGTGTTTTTCTTTACATTATTACTGATGCTATGTAGTTAAATATGTATATCATATGTGTTATTACTGAGGACTAGCCTGTAACTCGGTCTAAATGAATAGGCTAAGAACACTTGATATGACAGTAGGCCTGGGCAAGTGCAATGTGGATATGACAAAGTAAACAAGCATAATATTATTTAGGTCTTTTTTGCATTTTTTTCCATTTAACCTCTTGCTGAATGTAGCAAATCTATGCACATCATTTAAAAGTGTTATTGGATGAATGTGATCAAAAAGTTATGCTTGTTGTCTGTTAATTTTGTTTACTCTTTTATCCAAAGTATCCTGCAACACATAAGCCATGTTGATCAGAACATTTTATGTCCATCTTTCTTTAATCATGTAGATTATGTAGATTAACAAACATGTAAAATGATTCTCCGTGTTTATAAGGCTTCTGGTGCTGCTTATGTTAGAGAAATCCAGTGTTAATCAATGTATGTACAGTTGAGGGGCCTAATAATTGATGTTATGTCTTTACAGCTAATTATGAAAAGGAGAAAGGGGCCCAACACACAGCCAGATCTAGCCAGACAGCACCTCCTGGAGAGAATGAATATTTGTTGTGTTCTTGTATGAATATGAATTAACAATTAATATTGATGTGTATTGTTGTTTTCTGAAAATAAATGTTTATGAATATGAATGAACGCTTATTAATTATAACTGTTTTCAGTGAGGTACCATGGATCTGATGCCCATTCCACCTAAAACAGTACATTTTCATGATTTCATTTGAAAGAACGAACACAATTCTACCTTCTATACAAATTTCATGCAAATATCTGATCAAATAAGGAAGTTACAAGCAAAAACGTGTGAATAATAAGCATTTTCGGTCACACGACTTCTATTGTAGTTAATGTTTACTATTTGACTATATTCCTCGGTATTATAAATATCATAACTTTCGCAATCCTCAACTGATTTTCACAATTCAGGTGTCGTCGGAAAGCGAATTTTCAGCTCTGTCTAGTCATGTGATCCATTTTAAGCTTAGGGGTGTTTGGAAATTTTGTCATCATACCTACTAATAGTATAGTTATCATTTCCAGGCGCTTATCCACGTGTCCGTTTATCAGGCGCAAAATAAACATTTCTCAGTTCGCCCGCCGCCACGTCATCGCCTGCATTCAGCTCAGCTTCGACACATGACCACATCCGTCGACTAACGTCTAAAATGATACGTGTGACGATTATATACTATAGAATTTCGCCCAGACGGCTAACAAGTGTATACACGTCAGTTCTGCTCTCAGTTAGCAAAGCTATGCCCAAAAAGTTCAGTTATCACCCCCATATCCCGGTGCAGTCCGCTCTCGGGCTGTGCGCATGCCAATTTGCACGTTGCATTGGTCGCATTGCGAAACATCAGACATTTATCTGGTTTAGGGTCAGGGTATATTCTGGCAAACTGTTTCCCGATCACGCCGTTTACCAACACACGATGGGTAATTCGCAAAGCCATATGTTCCTTCTTGTTTTCCCACCACGATCCCATATAAAGGAGTTTAAAGTACGAGGTGGAGAATTAAGGGGCGGAACAATAGTTAAACAATTTCAAAGTTAAAGTTCGGGCAAAAAATATTAAACAAGTTTCAGTCAAATATTTATGCTTTGTAGGAAAATCCAGTGTTAAAGTAGAGTGCAAACAATCATATTTGGAACATTTTTCAGCAGCAGATTCAGTGACGTGAACGAATGCTGCTTTTAAATAAACATGAATGATTTCTCATCCGCCCAAACTACAATTAGTTATTGTAACGTTATTTACTTATTTATTTTGCTACCCGAGCTGCGGGTATCTGTTTGAAAATTTCAAAGTAAAAGTAAAAGTATAAATGAAAATTTTTCAAATCTGCCGGCTAAATTGTCACGTTAATAAACCATAAAAATATAAACTAAAGAATATGGGCAATTCCGTTAAAATTTCAACCTTACCATTAATTTTTTTTAGTTTTACCAACGGTTTTTATTATGCCAACAGCAAAGATATCAATATTTGATGATTCAAATACCCATGTGAGGTCTCCCCAAGTTTTAAAAGCATTGGTTTAAGTTTTAGTACATGATTTTTGATAGTTGGGTAAGTGCCATTTTCAGGATTGTCACATCCATATCGCTAGATATTCCTAATAAACGGACACAAGACATTTTAAATAAAGTAACTATTTGATGTTCTATAAAGAGTCATCCCTTCTCCATTCATTGGGTATTATTGCTTAAGGATTGTGCATTTTAATTCAAAGAAATCCTTCAAAGTTTGACGTCTCCCAAAAACTGTGTCCATTTTTTTGTCACATCCATATAACGCATGTTTATATCCTTTTTTTTTAATGAAAATTTTTATTCATAGACTGACACATGCCTGATTTTTAGGCTATCAACAAGAGTTTAGTAAAACATAAAAAGATGGTTCTATATATTCGTAACAAATACATTCTCTGAGCATTTCTATATCACATCCATAACTCAAAGTGTCGGGTCCACAATGCTGGAATTGCCCAAATATAAAACTATCCAGTGGTATAGGATGATGGCATATGGCATTACGTTCCTAAAAACGGAACTCTTTCAGTTTAGACATATTTTTTCTCAGTGATTTTTGAAATGTCCATTAATATGGATTTTAACCAAAATGACTTCCACATGCCGAATAGGGATGATTAACCCAGGAGTACATTTGTGCATTTAAGCTGAAGAGTAAATAATGATGAAGTTTTCAAATACCTATGAACCCTCATTTAACCTCTTTATATAATAATTGAAACAACTGTAGTCACCCTGCCTAATATATACTATGTACTGCTAAAAAAAAATAGGGAAAACTTATAATCAGCACAGCATAATACCAAGGATGCATAACTGATGGTTAATCAGTTTCAATTGCATACAGCAAATAAAAGTGACAACAGGTACACTAGAGAGGCAACAGCAATGGTTGTCTGTGGAGGACTATAAGGGGATGAAATGCTCAGATCTGTTGTCAGATCTTTTGCCTTGGGGGATCTCCTCTGTGACTTGGATTTGGATCAGAGTATAGGTGAGCCCCTTGACAGTCTATGGTGTTACTTGACAGCTTCGGATATACAAGATCACAGAGGGTCTCAACTGGATTTAGGTCTGGGTAACATGAGGGCCAGTCAATGGCATCAATGCCTTCATCATCCAGAAACTGTCAACAGACTCTGGTCACAAGTGGTTGGGCATTATCATGCACCAGGAGGACCCTGCACTGCACCAGCATAAGGTCTGAAAACACATCTGAGGATTTCATCCCCATAGCACATGAGGTCTGTGTGACCCCCTAAGGATGGTCCACCCCAGACCACCCTTGCTGTTGACTCTCCAGTATACCTGTTGTCACTTTTATTTGCACCAAAAACTGTAAAAATGGTTCACAATCACTTATGCTTAAATCACAGGTTGATTGATATTCCTGAAGGTTAACTGATCTGGTGTTATACTGCGATGATAAGCATTCCCTTAATTTTTTTGAGCAGTGTATATATAAACACTCTAAAACGTGCTGGGTTGTTTTTGACCCATGATTAAATATTTGACAGAACACACTGCTGGGTTAAAATAAGCCATTGCTGGAATATTTAAATAAAATTACATACCCCTTATAGAATTTGGTACAGATAAACCTAAAACGTTCACAATTAATCAAATTATGATATTAATCCATGCATCAGCCTAACGATTTAATGGTTATGAAGATGATGGTCTAGTGGGTTAAACCAAAAGGTTGCTGGTTCGATCCCAGCATCCACCACCAGTATGTCCTAGAGCAAGACACTTTACTACACGTTGCGCTCCAGGGGGATTGTCCCTTTAATAAGTGCACTGTAAGTCGCTTTGGATAAAAGCGTCTGCCAAATGTAAATGTAATGTAAATAGTTAAAATAAAAGCAGGATTGTGAACATTTATGGTTGTATACGGTTTCAGATTTTTGTTATAATTACTGTTCTTGTCATTTTACACTTTTATTTGACTGTATTTCAAAAGCCTATCCATAGACTGGGGCTGCAAAATTATCCATTGGCTAGAAGTCTGTGTGTAGAGCATCTGTAATGTTATCCTGCATTGTTCCTGTTGAATAAACACTCAAATAAATACGAATTAACAGAGCATACCAAGAAACAAAAACTCAGACCTTGAAAAAAACGCAGTCTTTGGTATCCTGTAAATGATTTACTGCATTTTAAAAACAGAACGTTGAAATTAATAGATTAATAGAATTAATAGAAATAAAATTTAAATTTAAACCGCCAATAGGTGTCGCTACTACCGAAGTAAGTCATATGTGAATAGTGGTGAGTCATTATTGATTTCATTGAACCGATTCAAACAACGGATTCAGCTAGTAATTATTTTAATTAAAACAACCCGACAATATTATATCTAAAATATATTTCGCAACAATAACTTGTTGTATAAAATCAATTTTACTTAAGAATTGGACATGCTGGTATTGCTAAAAAAAAACATAATCTTGTGCTTTTGCAAAGTGATGTGCGTGGTGGGATAAACGCAATAATTATAAGAGTTACTTTTTTTTAAATAGCCAGAAGTCTAAAACCTGTACGACATTGGTCATCAAAAATAAAATTATAATAATGAAACAACATAATTTTCTTAAATTTCTCTCTTTTGAATTCCCCTCTGCATTCCAAGCTCTGTGTGTATCTTTGTGTCCATCTTCCTACATGGTATTATAAAGTTTTATACGTTTATAAACTCATAGTAACGGGTGTGTCGAGTTAAAGATATGCTTTCTGCATTCAGACTGGCGCGCGGGTTACCTTACCTACATTGACCAATCATGTGCGGTTTACGTTCGAACGTTTACAACTTTTACTTTGAAATTCTCAAACAGAGACCCGCCTCTTCCGTCTCCTGCTTCTCGTTTTAAATTCGAATCGATAGTGTAGCGCTGGGAAATCAGACACGTGCGATTTGCTTTACGAATATCCATCTTGTGTTAGTAAACGGCGTGTGCACAGACTGCTTTGCCGATTGAAAAACGTGATCGGGAAACAGTTTGCCAGAATATACCCTGACCGTTTAGGACCATGTATGGAAGTGGCTCAGATCAGAATAAAAAGATCGGATTCCATCTGGTTTGTCCTCTTCAAACTGCCATGCAGTAAACAGATCTGGGTCGCATACGAGCGGATTTTGGTGGCAGTGTTAACGTGTCTTAACGAGTCGAGTACCCGATGCGCTGGAAAGCGGTAAACTGATGAGAATCACTGTGCGCATGCGCGATAACGTTAAAGTTTCCACCTGAGTGAAACCAAATGATCGACATAAACAGGGGTTTGATTGAATATAAAACCATCTTTATTTTCCCTTCAGGTATTGCACATCTGGCATGAACATTACAGAGAGCATTTAATCACAGCAGAAAAATAATAATTTGCATGATTTTCCATCTGGATTACAAAAACGAAACATTTTCCGAATTAAATAATTTTCGTGCCTTTAGGAATAGAGGCTCTACAGTCAACAGTAAAGATGTCTTCTTTCACAGTTCTGCAGTTTATACATTTATGAAACATCTTCTTAAAGGATTTCAAGTCCTGGTGAAATTAAAAACAATATTCCTATTTTTCCATGGAATATTGTATTGTCACCACCCTTTAGCGGAAAAACAAGCCTCTCATTCGCCTGCAGTGGATGTTAGACATTATTATCAATAGTCGTCAACAGCGGATTTTTCTCCTAAAGAAACGCATGGATTCGCTTCAGAAGACCACAGAGCGGTGTCGAGCTGCTCTTTGAGCGGTGGATGCACTTTTTCATGCACTTTTTGGAGCTTGAGAGAACATGTTTATTTTGCTGTTAGGTGGATCGCTAAATAAAATCACATTTCAGGTTCTTTTTTTATGGCAGCAAGAGGCGATAAAGTCTAAACTGTGCCCCAGTTTGCATACAATCTGTCGAAGATTTTTCTGCTAATATTTTCCAGTACTTACATACTTGTCTCATTCTGTCTCAAAACAGAACATACTTTAAAGGCTGAGTGTAAGTAGAAAAATCAGGGCAGCAGAATCAATTCTGTTGATAGATGAACAGAAGTCATTTACCCGACATGTAGATGCAGATATACTTCACACGATCATCTCTAGACACCAGAATCCTCACACAGACAAGCTTTTATTCAACATCCATGAAACTACGATACAAGTACAATTTAAACATACACACACGCACACAAAATAAATATCTATATATATATATATAGTGATGGCGAAGGGCTCTGTAGTGCTGCATGTGTTTGTCTGCAGGACTCAGATGAACAGAAGCATACTCCACACTACACAAGTATGCAAGCAGCCTGTGTACTTCATTTCTACACTGTTAGAACTCTGCCTGTACAGCTGATCTGAGACCTGTCGGCCATGCTGCACTTCTGTTACATCCTCAGTTGTGTTTCAGCAGGATGTCAGTTATCAGAAGTGTGTGCTGGAGTGAGAGGCCGTGAGCGGGGAGGTGCGGGCCCTGTGGCGCAGCTCGTCCGTGGAGCCCACCGTCAACCGCAGCACGGCGAGGACACTGGCACGGTAACGCGCAGACATGATGTTATACAGCAAGGGATTGACGGCGGCGCTCACGTAAAACAACACCAAAGACACCAGATTAAAATACTGACTGATGTAATACAACTCCTCACTGGAGTGGGACACCGAAAACAACGTCCGACTCACGTGAAATGGCAGCCAACACAAGACGAACACCAGCACTATCACCACTGTCGAACAGAGAGAAAGACTGTTAGCAAAAACGTCAATCTACAAAACAATTGAATCATTTTGTGTCAATTTAATAAACCGGAGCTTTGAGAAAATCTTACAGAAATTTTGCAATGACTGATATGGCTTGTGACTCATCTCACACACATTACCCATAATTCTTTGTGCTCACCCATCATGCGCAGAGTCTGGCGGTGCATTTTGTCGCGGTGCGTGTGAGCGCGCAGATGCAGGCGGCGAGCGATCAGGCCGTACAGGAGGGACAGAACCGTGAGAGGACAAACGAAGTAGAGGTTGGAGAGCCACAGCATGGCTTTAAGCAGGCCAGACGTCTGGGCGTACTGTGTGCAGCGGCATTCGCTGGCTCCGCCCTCGAAACGTTCCACCCCCACCAAAGCCAAAACAGGTCCTGCGCTAAGCATGGCCACACCCCACAGGCCGGCGATCAGCACGCGGACACGCCCCCTGGTGACGAGCAGGCGTGCGCGGAGAGGGAAGCAGACGGCCAGGTATCGCTCCGCCCCCAGAGCCGTCATGTGCAGGATGGATGAGAAGGTGCAGCACTCTCCGACAAAAACCGACAGTTTGCACACGGCGTCTCCTAGCAACCATGGACGATACCGCCACAGCTGTACGAGAAATACCAAAAAGAATGCACATCAAAACATGTCGGATGCATTTTTACGCTGGGTTCACACTACTTTATTCTCACTCCTGTTTCCAGAAGACAGTCGCTAGTTGATGCCAAGTGATGATTGGTCGGGAAGTAAAATGTAGTCTGACAGAAATGCTGTGTCTTAGTCTGCATACTATCCATGCTAAATAGTATTGGAAAGTAGAATTAGTTTGTCCCAAATCGTAGTATGTTGAAAAGAGTATTCGAAAGATTCCCGGATGGTTTACTACTTCTGGTAGAATTTCGAGTGCAGAATGATGCACACTCTGACAGCTTATATTACCCACAACTCACCGCGAGTAGGCGGAGTTTAGTAACACTCCACTGAATAACTGATGCGTCACTTAATTCATAAATATAAGCAGAGAGGAAACATTACTTATGAAACAATGAATAAATAAATACTTTAATGGAAAGAAGAACTGTATTTTGATGTGTGTGACAGTTAATGGCCACAATGTTGTCTAGGCAACAACGGCCACTTCTGAAGAGTTTTGCTACACACTAAAATCAAGATACTGAAAGAAAGTGCATACTTTTAGTGCGTAGTATAAATAGGCGAATTGGGACGAAGCAAAAAGTTATATTAAAGCTACACTATAGAAGTTTTGCTCACAGCTCCCCCATGTGGTTGATAAGCGCAGTTGTATGTGACTAGTGGGCAGGGCGATACACTTGAAATTCTTTATTAAGCTGATGGAACTGAATGCAGAAATGTGGTTTGGAAACCAAGTGGGACTCTGCTGCAGGCAGGGGACGGGCGGGGCTGTGTCTACAGACCCCAACACACAACTTACAGAGTGTGTTTGTAGCCGCTATGAGGCTGCTCAGGTAGAATTCGTCCGGTTAAGAGTTCTTCTACCACTGAAATTACTTTAGAGACATTATTTTAATGTCGAACAAACTACAAAGTGTTGCTTTAAAATATTCCTGATCAAGTCAAATATAATTTTGGCCTAAACATTATTCGAAAGAAAATAATTATTTGCCTCAAAGAATAAACAAAAAAAGTTCGAAAAAAATCATTTGAAAACAAGAACAAAGATATAACAAAACTATGAGACTTTTAAAGGAACATAAAAAACAAACAAACTGCCACACAACACAATAGCTCAAAGTAAACAATATAAACCTATCATGCAGTGTTAACACAGCGTTACCTTATACAGATCCAGAGGCATCAACAGTAAAATGAGCACGTCAGAGATGGCCATGCTGCTCAGGTACAGGTAGGTGGTGCTTCTCATTTGTGGGCGGAGCCAGACGACCAGAATGGTCAGTGCGTTTCCCAGCAGGCCGAGCAGCAGAAGAGGAACGCACAGCGTCGTCACGATCACAAGCTCTGTGTCGCTGAAGAGCGACTGATCTCCCCATTCTTCCCATTCGGATCCATTTCCACAGTTCACACACCAACCAGATCCAGAACCTTCTAACACATCCATGACACTCGTACTGAACTCACAACAGCTACGGCGTCTTCTTCACTTTCATCATCATGAGTTCAGTGTGTCTGCAGAGAAACCTGTGTTTGAGGACGGTGGTCTCTCTCTCTCTCTGTGATGCCCACCCCTGAACATCAGAGTCCTCTCACAGAGCGGAGGAACAAATCGAATTCACTTAATCACACACAGTTTACAGGAATACACAGCCATCCTGATTCATAAGACATCAACTCATTCACTCTTATTTCAATGTGAACAGATCCAAACATGCACTCTTTCATGTGAGAGTGTCGTTGTTTAACTGCACAACACTGATGATGATGTTCTTGACTCATCGGTGTTAAATAAGGTGCACGATTACCATAGGTCTTGTTTTCTTTTGTTGAATTCTTCCACCTGATTTTGGATTCAAATAATACCTGGACATTTCTTTGTGACATTCGTCACCATAATGAAGCGTGTCTGTCCTTCTCAATGATGCCATCAAAAACTTTTCTTGAGCATGAATGAAATAATGTCTCATATTTATTGATATTAAATGACACTCGGGTAAAAGAACACATTAAATCCTCACAACACACACGTAAGTTCATGACTCCCAGAGTTTGTGTCGATGATGTAGGTGAAAGGTGGTGTGGGCGGGTCTCGGAGCAGGTCGTGGGCGGGGTAAAGGGATGTGGTTGCCTGGCAACAGTGGAGTCTCTCTGAGCAGCTTGTCAAGATTGTAGAACGGCTGTAATCCTGGCGCCTCTAGTGGCTGAGAGGAGAACTGCACACAGAAACAAGTGACAGCTTGTCAAAAAACAAGAATGATTTCATTATTTATTCACTTTCATGTAATGTCAAACCTGTATGAGTTTCTTTATTCATCAGAACACAAAAGAAGATATTTTGAAGAATGTTGACCATCGAACAACACAGAACCCCCTTGACTTCCATGAAACCACACAGACATTTCTCAAAAGATCTTCTTTTGTGATCCACTATAGAAAGAAGAGTCACGTACAGACTTTCAAACACTTGACGGTACTCCACCTTTAAGATTTACAAACAAACTGGACCACATGAACCAGCTTTACACTGCCTGCTTCACATGACATACTAACATACTGCAGAAATCAGACACACTATCGACAGCAGTTTCTTTTGATATCGGAGTCACACATGACCTTTCCAACACAATAACGTCATACGTGAAGTCATGGATGTGCTACATGGAGGCACTGCGAGACAGAGCAAGCCATGCATTTATGTTTAAGAAGTATTTCGTTTTTTTGTTGTCTTGGAAATTGACCAATGGTTTTGCTAGACAACACCCTTATTCATCAACTAGAGCCTGTTGAAGCTGAGATGAAACTGAAATTTGGATCTTAACTAACAGGCCCCCTTTGAAGGTCATTATATGGTGAAGAACCCTGAAAAAGCTTTCCTCAAAAGCCTCAATTTGTTTTCCACAGAAGAAATAAACACACAGACAGCTTGCATGACACATGTGTGTGAATGAATTAGCATGAATGAATTTTAAAGTGAAATACCCCTTCAAAGAACACCTTTGGTGAAAATCTGTTTTTTCATGTTGTTGGTATGTTTTAATGTGCTTTAAGACGAACCATGTGCAAACTAGTGGTGGGCATAGATTAATTGTTTTAATCTAGATTAATCTAGATTAATTTTGGAATTAATCTAGATTAATCTAGATTAAAATGGCTCATTTGAATTCTGCCGAAGGCATTCAGAATATGTGTGCTACCCAAATAATGACTAAAAGTAAGTCTTTGAGAACGGGTTTCTCAAGCCAGGTGGCGCATTAGACCAGGGGCTCATCTCCTGTTTCCAAAATGCATCACAAACTGCTTGAGAAAGCTGTTCTACTATGATAATTGGTGATGAAAATTAAATTATGTTCAATAAGATGAACTTGTGTTTACTTCCGCATTAGCTAAGGGATGATTTCCATTTAGGTGGTACTTGAGACTGGAAGAGCTCCTACAGTACATTTACATTTAGTCATTTAGCAGACGCTTTTATCCAAAGCGACTTACAAAGAGTGAGGGAGCAACAAGCGATATGTCATACAGGAGCCATAATACATTAGATCTCAATACAAAGTTACTGGTTTCAACTAAAGCTAGACCGCTACCTGTTGAGAGAAAGTGTTTTTTTTAAACCAATTCCGCATTGCACAAGGTGCAAACAACCTTAGTCTTGTCGATGTTTCTATTGGGAAGCTTCTTAAAAATGAATATTCCCTGAAGCAAACCCGGCGGCTTCATAGCTGCATCCATGTTAGCACGTCACGTTTGATGCGGTAATTTCACAGTAACGTTATGTTGTGTTCAGACCAAACGCGAATGGCGCCTCAAGCGCGAGTGATTTATATGTTAATGAAAAGAGCCAATAGACCTACTTGCTGCGCGAATCGCGCGAATGAAGCCCTGGTTATGAGATGATGAGGCTGCGCTAAGGACGCGAATGAAGCCCTGGTCATGAGATGATGAGGCGCCTTCTGCTTCCGCGAATGACGCGAATCACGCGAGTTGAAAAATCTCGTTCTCGCCCCGTACAGTGCAGTTAAGCTGGTATACATCCGCGCTAAAATATCAAGGTGAAAGTCATCATAGCTTGCGTAGTATAGACCCAGCTCCCAACCCAACTTTGAGAATAGATTAACGGCGACATTTTTTTTATCGCGCGATAAAAGTCTCACTGCGTTAACGGCGCCCACCACTAGTGCAAACCCATCATTTTAAACCATTGCTGAGTATTTTCTTCATAAAACTGAGTTAACCAAAGACAATTGAAAAAATGCGCTTTGAAACGGCCTGTTAATGACATCATAAACTTGTAACCAATCACTTAGCAAATGAAGCCATAAATATGCAAAGATGGCTCCGCTTGTTAAGCCCGACGTCACGCACCACTATATATGGAAGGTCATATACCGTTTCCGTGTCCAACAGTCAATAATATGCTTTAGATAAACATCTAAAATGCTAATATACGCTCATAGTGAGCTATATTGGAATACCGCGATCCTAACCTTAATCTTCATGACTAAATCCCACATGTCCAGTCAGTGATTTCTTTTTCATAATTAATTCAAATATTGATGTCAGAGATTCTGTGAGCCTGGTGACTGTAGTGTATACTTTGAGTTAATACATGTTTGGCTTAAAAATGCAATATGAGTAAACAGTGCTCATAACCAGCTGTTTAAGCTGTAGCCCCCCTTGAAATGAATAGATGCTTGGACCCAGAAAGGTATTCCTTAAATCACCACTTAACAACCGAATAAGGGATCAAATTATCAACCAAATGAATTAAAATAAATGATAAACCTCTACGCTACTGTAACACGCATCACATAGAACAATCAAAACTTGCTATAAGAAATATTCAAAGTATTTCTTGTTTTATGTACACATGTAAGCACATCACTGGCCTGAAGCCCACAGAAATCCATTCAGTCTGTGATTCTGTCACACAGAACAATTGATTGTTGGACACATACAGACGGATGTCTTTATTGTGCTGTGTTTTATCCGCATTGAGCTAAAAATACCACACATCACGTCCGAATGCCTGTTCTCATAACCAGCAGCTACTGGCTTTGATCAATATGGTCATTGTTTTGAAATGAACGAGAGGATGTGATTTACTGCATTTGTGCATTTAATTGTCAAGCCAAATAGAAACCAGCATAATCAAAGAATTCAGTGATGTTATCTATTCACCACACTGGACATGGAGAGCTGGGATGTAGTTTTCCAGTATATAGTTTTTAGTATTATTCATCAGCTCATCTGTGATTCAAACATTTAGTAAACGCTTTTGTCCAAAGAGACTTCCAAGAATGAGGAAATAATGAAGCAAGACCACATCATGAACCACATGAGGGTGAATAACTGATGAGAATTCTTTAAAGGGATAAATTCTGTCATCCTTTCCTCACCCTTCGAGTTGTTCCAAATCTGTATGAATGTCTTTGTTATGATGAATACAAAGAAAGATATTTAGACGAATGCTTGTAACCAAACAGTTCTTGCCCCCATAGTAGGAAAAATACACAAAAGTGTCCCAGAACTACCTACTGTCCTACATTCTTCAAAATATCTTCTTTTGTGTACAACAGAAGAAAGAACATATGAAGAGCTCTTTTCCAAAACGCATTAAATGCCAAATTTGAAAAAAATGGGTTTATCATGCCATTTTGCTGTGTACTAAACCTAGTCACTGCTCCATCAATGTTTCATGACAAAGCGCTATATTTTCTTGTTTAAAATGTTCTGCAAGATGCAGTTTCTGTTTTTAACCTAAATGCGACCAATCGACCAATCAGAATTCGCTCGTTAATGGTATTTGTATGCGTGTTATTTTTAAATTTGTTGTTTGTGGTGGAAAATATTGAAACATGAAATTGAAAATATTTATTTTATTTTGTTACTATTTATTTTATTTGGCTGTTATTTATTTCATGCAGTTGCATTTATTTGATTCATATGAATTTAATAATCTATCCCTGATGTCATATGTTTCATGTTCTCTTGTTTGTTTGTTTTTAAAAATAAATAAACCAACAAAAAAAAGGATGGATGAAAAAAGGATGGATTTGTAGTGTTTTGAAAAAATAAAAAATAAACTTTGATTTTATAATCGTAATCGACAATATTGTTATTTCATTTAACAATCATTGTTTAACATGTTCAGACTTGAGCCAACAGACCATTTTAACAGGGTAAATTGAATATTTACAAAATGTGTGGGTCTAGGTAAAAAAATGTAATTTTCATGAAAACTATTAAAATGGATTTATAGCGTTTTGGAAAAGAGCTCTTCATTTCACCTACTACGGGACTCAATGGGGTCGAAGAGCTGTTTGGTTATGACCATTCTTCCTAATATCTGATATATAATATCTGTTCATCAGTACAAAGAAATTTAAACAGATTCAGAACAACTCAAAGGTGAGGAAATAATGACAGAATTTTCATTTTTGGGTGAAGTGTCAAAGACGGAAGTGACCCTTTAAAGCATGGGTGTCCAAAGTCAGTCCTGGAGGGCCTTTGTCCTGCAAAGTTTAGCTTCAATCCTAATCAAACACACCTGAACAGATAATCAAGGTCTCACAAAGCAGACTAGAAACTTCCAAACTGGTGTGTTGAGCCAAGTTGGAGCTAAACTCTGCAGGACACAGGCCCTCCAGGACCGACATTGGACACCCCTGCTTTAAAGCCTCCAGTCCCGTAGTAATGATGAAACACTTCAGGTTCCTTTCAGATGTATAATCATTATAAACATGATTATATGAGACAGACACTGACCTTAGTGGTTTGGGAGCTGGTGGGCGGGGCCAGTGTTGCCCTATCCCGTAACGCATGGCTGATGAGCTGCTCGTGTGATAGGCTGACACTGACTAAAGCCCGATACAGGTGCTGAGAGGGTGGGAAGTTTAGTGCTGTAAGAAGTGAAGAACAGGGAGTTACGTGTACTGTTGTGTGTTTTGTTTGTATTATGTTGTGTTGTGTTGTGATGTCTGACCGTCTGTTGCTCTGGTGCTGATGTGGTTCTTTGTGAGGGAGGAGCTTTGTAATTTCTCCTTAAGCGCTTTCTCACGGTCAAACACCTGCTCCTCTATTTCACGAAGCTCCGCCCTCAGCGCAAGGGTTGTGTTCAGCTCCGCCCCCTCTGTCAGCTGTCCATCACTCACTACAGATGGTCCACCTGTCACGTGACCTCGCCCTGGACCTGATTGGTGACCTGAAGAATAAACACACGACACTCATTGAAGCGGAGGTAACATGCTATGTCATGCATTCTGACTTCTTCACACCGCTAAACGTGCTGTCCTCTCAAGCTTAACATCAACAACTTGTCAAAAAATGTTTGAAGATATGACGTAGTATATCTGTGCTTGATTCACTCAGTCAGGGTTCGTACAGGTTTCGGAAAGTTTTTTTCGAACATGGATTCCCGTTTCGTAACAAGAGTTCTTAGTCCATTTTGGACGGTTCATTCAGCGATAGAAAGAGTGAACCTAAATCGATCAAACTAGAGACTCTTTGAAGATACCACGTGTGCAATACTCAAGATTAATATGAGATTGCCAGAAGCTGTGTGTGTGACCTCATCTTTAATCTTTTCACAATCAAATGACTCATCTTTGTAGCTGTTCCTGTGTTAGTTTTGGTGTTCCTGCCACTGAACTAATAGAGCACTGATTGCGTGAGCAATGCAAAGGTTGTGTGTTTGATTTACCGTTGGTCTCTTCGTTTTGAGGATTTCCAGTTGCTGATTGGTTGTTTCTGGGTTCTGGGATCACCGTGACGACCACTGGATCAGACTCTGAGTGAGCGCTGCGCTGGGAACTTACATTGAAACGCACCTGAAACACACAGATAAGAAAGACGTCGAGTTCTTAATAGAAACAACTGAGCTGTGGACTGTGGAGGGCGAGTCGTGTTCTTATCTTGTGTTTGAATGCCGTAATATGCTTTGTTTAAGTAAAGCAAATGTCATATGATCCAACGCATTTAAGTGAAGAGATCAAACTGGACCAACATCAGTTAGAGATTAACTTTTCTATTAGATTTGGACAGATAAACATTCTTCAAGCTTTAGGAATGATGTTTGTCAGGATGAAACCTGTCGATGGCGTCTGTCTGCGGGTCGCTCAGGGGTGAGAGTGACAGACAGGTCCAAATCAGAGCAGAGCAGGTCTGTGGTCTGAACCGGTGTGATCCGGAAGGGTTCTGGAGCGGTCCGCACACACGGTTCTCCTGACACGGACATCTTTCCTCTGTCAATCACAGACATCATTCTTGTGCATTAATCAGAACAGTTGCAACATCCATAGAAAGATGCATTTTAATATATTAAAAACATATAAAAGGAAGGAATAAATTAGAAGAGATGCGTTTTAAATGACTATTCCTGACGTCACACAACACATAATGTGTGTAACACTAACAGCACATCACATTTAATGTGAATGATGCTGACAGAAGACACAAAAAAAGAATTTGTTTTTTTCGGACGCCCATCTCACATAGAAAGTAGAAGTATACGTTATTACTTACTATAGTAAACTATAAAATAGAATATTACAGTAATCACAACACGTGCATGCATTGTATACTGTAGTATTCTGTGAATCGTTGTAAACAACGTTTAAAAACACAGTCAAAAAGTATTTGTAATATTATTATTTGTACTACAGCTTGCTTTAGTAAATATCAAAGTATACTAACGTAACTTATTTGTCAACATGGGAACAAGCAAATACACAAAGTGGATTTTGAAGTCAGTAAACATGATTATATGACACTAAATCAAGACAAAACCTGCTACTGAAGGTCGCTTGAAACGGACCGTTAAACTCGTCGACAATATGACGTCAGCGGTTTGGTCAAAAAGACACGTCCCTTGAAGATAAACACGAGAGAAAATATTTAAACTAAAATCTATTATAAAAAGTATAAAGATATTTTAAACTCCCTCCACGGATGCCGCGCGCACATACACTTCCGGGTGCAGGGTGGCATCATCGCGCATGCGCAGCAAAAGCATTCCTCACAAGACCTACAGTGGACATGACAACCCGTACAATACGATGAAGTGATTACAGAAAACCACATAACAGTGTAGTATGAATACAACAGTTGAGAATTATACTTCTATTATTCATTTTTTGTGTTATAAATAAAAATTTGTTTTTAAATGTTTAAATAAACTAAATATGAAGAGACTGACTTTAAATACAAGACGCACCCAATTACATTAGACGCGAAGTTGTCATCAGAATACAACACAACAATTGTAGAAGAAGTTATTTATTAGAGCAGTCATATTTGTGTTACAGATGACCAAACAGACACTAAAGTATTGTGTAATCATAGTGTGTAACAGTCTTTCAAATGAGAAGTGGTGATCTAAGAGTAACCATAGCAACATGAAACTACCACAAGCACGCACACTCACTCACACACACACACAGATAGAGTAAGCAATAAATAGGCAGTGTCTAGGACATCTTGAAACATGGTTTAGTTATCTTCTACTCTTCTAACAGTCATTACTGGAGTTAAGGCACTTTTATTTATTTCCTAATAAAAATGAACCATGGCTTTACTACAGTAGCTTTAGTTTAACTCTGGTTCATGTAGTAAAGCTGTGCTTACGCAAATGATAACACACGGTTAATACACTTTTACTATAATAAAACCATGATTTTCAACACTGCACACACAAGCATTCTCCCTTTTTCCTCTGATCAAACTACATATCCCAGAATGCACTGGGGTTGAGTTCAGTCTCTGTCCTTGAGGGCTCTCAGGATGTAGTTTTCTCTCTCGAGCTCAGCGTTTCTCTCTGACAGCTCTTTAATCTGCTCCCTCAGAATCTCCACCTCCTCTCGTACCGCCAACATCAGGTGAGACTTCACCAGGTCCTGCAAACACACACACACACATTAAAAACAGGAGGAAATAATATAACAGCAGTGTGTCTGTCTCGCACACATATGCACCAACACATACACATAGGGACGCACAACTGCACGTGCACACACATAGGAACGCACACACAAACACACACAGGCACGCACACACATACACACACTCACATAGGCATGCCCACAGACACATATGCACGCACACACACATATGCACTCACATACACACATGCACACACACTCTCTCTCTCTCTCTCTCTCTCTCACCATGGCTTGTTCTATCTTGTTATCGATGGCGATCATGCTGGTGTTTGTTCCGCTGCAATGAGGAAACAGAAGAACTTTTATACAAATAGAGTTTTGTGTCACACTGAAATCCTCACACATTTATCATTCATATCATAACAGAAAACATTCATCAGCGTCTGCCTGTGCAGAAGTCTTCAGAGCAGCTCAAGCTCCTCCAAGCGCTCGTCAGGGTGTTGCTATCTGGCTACTAAAGTTCTGAGTGACGGATTCTTTGTGTTTTCCGTCAGTCATCATTCACTAACAGTGCAGGACGAGTCACCTTCTGAGAGAAAGAAGGACTCAGAAGAAGCTGACTTGATTTTAATCTGAATGTGGCCGGCAACATACGGTTCCCATGACAACAACCCTGACTACACAACCACAAATACACTGACTCACACATACAGCACTGTACTGTACGCATCAAGTCTGGCACCAGGAGTTTTATCAACGTTACCTGTGAAAGAAAAGCAGAAGTGACAGAAGGGTGGAGTCAGAGGGGCGGAGTCTTTGTTTACGGGCTCCTCCTCTCTGATCAGTGACACAGAATGGGCCGGACCTACAAGAGGGGGCGCTTCTTACAGCAGACAGGTGTGTTTGAGACAGCGGCATATCCACGACTGCCTGCTTCTCAGCGGTGATGCTGTGGGCGGAGCCTGCGGGGGCCTGTGGAGGAGACGGGGGCATGGTTTCTGAAGGGCATTGTGATGTTCTGGCTCTGTTGGATTGTGGGATGGATGTTCTGCCAGCTGTGGTGCCGTCTCCGCGTTTGTTTCTGAGACATGCATGTGGGCGGTGCTTGCTGCTGATTGGCTCTTTGGTTTCTGTGGATACAGCTAAGCGGAAAGCCCTCGGATGGTAATCCACCTTCCCTGTCGGCCAAGATTCACGGAATCTCTGAA
Source organism: Triplophysa dalaica (assembly GCF_015846415.1). Lineage (NCBI taxonomy): Eukaryota > Metazoa > Chordata > Actinopteri > Cypriniformes > Nemacheilidae > Triplophysa > Triplophysa dalaica. The sequence goes on along the minus strand of NC_079561.1, from coordinate 20,197,634 downwards.
GTCTAGCGTTTGTTCTCCGCAAGACGTGTGCGGCCTCTTGCTCTGCAGGGGGGTGTGGCTCAGAATCTGCTGGAGGTGGGCTGGGATGATGAGCGGGTGGAGTGGGCGGGGCAGAGGCGAGGGCTGTGTGAAGTGATGGAGGAAGGGACACGGGACGAGGCTGTTTTTTACTCTCAAAAATAGAGACCAGCTTTCTCACGCTGACAAACATGGTGCTGAGAAGGAAAGTCACGTACACACGTCAAACAACCACAAACATGTGAGGTGTGTCACGTGACGATCACTTCCTGTGACCTCCTTTAGGACAAGCCAATGAAAAACAAGAAATCACAAGCACCCAGAAACTCAGTCAGAGAGAGAGAGTCAAGTCTACACAGACATTCCAACCTGTCATCACATGTTCATCATCTTTATGGGTGGTGAGGAAGCTTCTCTGAAACTAGTTTGTCAAGATACAAGTGATTTAATATTTACAGTCAAACTTTGAATGAATGTAGTTGTCAAGACTAAAACATTCTAACAAACAGTGATGTTTAACTACATTAAAGTTCGTCACTTCATTTATCCATCAGGTACTTGAAGCTTAATCATGATTTGCACAATTTCACATAAAATATCACTTTGATTTCACTTTACTTCAAAAGACATAAAGATAAATTAGCGGCAAAAGCAATAGATGTTATTTACAGTATGTTTAAATAGCTATTTTCTTTGGATTAAGTAGAAATAGTAGTTAGATGCTATTGATAATTATAAAAAGTGTCAGATAACATTACAATTTGCACTATTTGCACGTGTTGTTGTGTTATAAACATTATGCAATAATAAAAAAATTAATAAAGTGTTAATCATTGTATTTAAAAAAAAAATGATGGCAACTTATGGAGATATTAAAGCCTTACCCCTAACCTTACCAAAACCTAAATGTTATGAATAATAATGAATTTTAAGATTAAATTTGATTGAAAATAGGTAAAAAAGGGTTTTGGGCGAAGTGGATTAGATGGATTAGAACCTTAGTCTCCAGTGCTGAAATTATACAGACTTTACACTTTACGCAGCTGGAGTCGCCATTTTTGAAAAGGCGTCGTTCTTACACTTTCCCTATTCCAATCACACACTGGTGGGTGGAGCTAGTGCAAATAGTCTCGGACAACAAGGCGGGCTATTTGTTCTCAGTGTAAATAGACACTCTGTAAAGATAAGAATATAATAAAGTATGTAAAGTAACAAAGTTACTGTAACATAAAGTAACCTGAAATACTATGTTTTAAACAGAGATGCGACAGAGAGTCAAACGTTATGACTGCAGTTTCAAATGATAGAATAATAAGATTATGACTGACTCAAACATAAATATCTGATTTTTAAGATAAGATACATAAACAACATATACAGTCAATAGATACACCTCAGTTTATACCTGACAAACATAAAACAGCAGAAATGAATCAGAGAATCATGATGCACACATGTGAATCAAATGAAATGAATCAAACTTCAGATTTAGTGAGAGAGAGAGAGAGAGAGAGAGAGAGAGAGAGAGAGGTGTATATGTGATGTCATGATGTATGTACGCTTCAGATGAGTGCGCTTCTGTTAGTTGTGTCGCCAACACTGAACCTGCGGGTCAGAATAATCCATCACCACATCTCCATCTCCTCAGAACGCTTGAGCTGTAATCCATCAATCCCAGCCACATTCCTTCACAAACATTCATGAGATTCATCTGAGGAAAAAGTCCACCTGTCTGACCAGAACCTCCATCCTCATGTCACTGGTGTTCGTCAAACACTGCATGTGTGTGTCTCGTGACACGTATGTAAATGCACACACACACACACACACTGTGTTTCCTGACACTAAACTCTTTGATTCAGTCCTCACCCACTCTTCATCTCAGCCAATCACATCACAGGCTGTGATTCTCGGCCCGCGCACACGCTTCCCAGCATTCCACACGACACCCACCATCTCACATCACAGATAAATACACAAAACATTAATCACAAACTATCTGCCCTCAGCAGTATCTGAGGTTAATGTGAGTGCATCAAAATGATAGCGGCTAAAAATCAGTTTCCCTGCGTCGCTAATCACCTACTTCCATACTATCTAGTAGGCAAAAATGAAAAGACTTAGAGAAACAAGCCAGGACTCATTGGAAGTCGAGTCGATGCAACCCCTACGTCTGGAGCTAGGGCCCCCGGTACCCGGAAAGATCGAAAAATTGAAGCTCCGGTACCTGGTGGCCAAGCCCACAGAAGACCAGGCTCCGGCCGAATGTATCTCCGGCTCCCGGGGTCAACACGGGTCAGTATAGCATGGGTTTTGCCAAAAAAATATTCTTAAGAGTGGATAAGTAACAACTGATCAAGCTCCATCTCCAGAAGAAGTATTACATTTTTAAATCGCCTTTCTTAAATGATGCGTTTAGGATTGTTAGCGGCTGTTGTTCACATGTTCACAGTTTAACCCGAGTTAAAACCACCCGGTCCAAAGACAGGTGTTGTGTCGTAACGTTAGTGGTAAAACGCATGGCACCCATAGGTCCAGAAGACTAGTGACCGATATCATTTCTGTAAAACTTATTCATTACAACGAAAGAAAGTTATAGCAGTGTCCTTCTCTGTGAGTTCAGTGTTTTCTCGTATGTCATAAGTGCGACAATAATAAGAGCAGATAGAAACAGAGATTTGTAAGACAATGAGGTTACGCAGAAATTGCTACTCACAACATAATATCACCTGCTTGCTGATCTTTACATACCTCTCTGTCATATACAAGTACTCTGAATGCATGTTTATGCCTACATCCGTGTTTATGTCTGTTAGTAATATGCACACACATGATAAATCAATGACCAACATTTCATACAGCAATTGTTTTTCTATCTATGTTTTTGTCTTTTCCATTTAATTCATATTTATTATTTTCGCAGTAAGGATATGGTTTTGGTTGGATAGGGCATTACAGACATAATTGCGCTTTCCGCCATATTGCTTGTCTTGATGTCATCCAAAGCACATGTGTAAACGCTACCTCCTATTTTGCATACAGGGAGGGGAGCAGAAGCATAATGGTCATGTTCAACATCTTGTAATGAAAGATATGTGGTGTATTTTGAGCTGAAACTTTACAGCGACATTCTGGGGACACCACTGACTATTTTTACATTGCAGAAAACACCTGGGATTGCGGCCCTTTAATCATGTAGACACATTACATCTAAAACAAACAAACCATAATATTAGTTTTAGCCGTGTCATGTGACCCCATTAATATTATATATGATGTTGCTAATGAACATTATTGGTGCATTATTGTGTTTTAGATTTCTGAGGTTGTTCATTTTATGTTGTTGGGCTGTTTTAATCTACATAAACGTGTCATATTCTCTAAAATAAAATATAATTTTTCTGGCTCTGTATTCAAGTCAGAAGTCAGAAACGTCTCTTCTGTGTCCCACAGCTGTCGCCACACAACATATGCAGCAGGTGATGCAATGAGGAAATCCTCTTTGAGGCTAGACCGTCTCATTTCGGTTGGCTTCTTGGACTTTTGAGGCTGCGTGCTTTGAAGAACACGTCCTCGTTTTTAAGTCAGTGACCTTAGAAGGTTGCGGCCTTCAAATTGGGACACAGCTCGTATGTTATTTTGGATGATGTTACCCATAACCCTTTGAGCAACAGAAGGTGACATTGCGACGTATCTCTGTCCCTCCCTGTCAAACAATATTCACATACTCATTCTGTATTATCAGAGTTTATCTTACACTCATTCACACACAATCACACAACTGTGCGTTTGGTAATGATGTGAAATAACAGAAAACTGCTATCATCTTTAGTCACAGTGAATTTACAGAAATGTGATATCGACCTGTTTCTCTCCCTGAGACGATTCATAAACAGAACTCATCTACAGTAAACTTGACTTTACATCTAATGGATGAATCAAATATATTGGCATTCGTTTCTACAAACGTCCTTCAAACATTTAAGCAGAGGGTTCTAGATCAGTTTTTATGAAAGATCAGATTTAAGAAACACTTCAGTGTTTGAGCGGTTGTGTAAATACATTTTTTATCAGCAGTGAGTGTTGACTGAAGAATCAGATATCACACAATACACACAACTCAACTCATAAAATAACACACAGTGTGCACACGTGTGTTGTTAGTGTAACGTGACTCATGAACCCTCAGGAGTGTGATACAACACAGTTTCAAAACTTAAGAAATCTAACACACTTTCATATACGTGCACACACACGCACACACAGACTCTCTCTCACACACACACACACACACACACACACACACACATGTATGTTTTATTATCTCCGTGGGATATATGATCTCATAGGCAGCGTAATGAGTTGTGTACTGTACAAACTGTATATTTTATCCCCTACCCCTAAAGATCAAACATTTGAATTTTTTTATTTTTAAATATTAAAAAAAAAAAAATTGTTCTGTACCATTTATAAGCTTTTGTACCCCTGGGGACCTCCATTTTTGTCCCAGTGACATGAGTCCCCATGAGTCGGTGTGCATTCAGGTTTAGGTCCCCACTAACATATAAAAACCAAGTCCATGCACGCGCACACACACACACACACACACACACACAGACTCTCTCTCTCACACACAATAGGGCCTCTATTCCAGCACTGATAGAGCTAGAACATATAAACATTTGAACCACAAACACACTTAACACAAGTGTGTAGATGTGAATGTTTTGCCAGCGTAAGAGTGCGGTCTTGTGCATACTTCACACAGTCTTGTGTAACTGTACGCAGGCAAAAGCTCTTTCTGGAGCTTAAACTTTCCTGTGTGAACACAACTGTACAAAAAACACACAAGACTACAGCTGGTGTAAACAGCACCAAACAAATGTGTGTCAGCCAATCTGATTTCTGACTACTGGACACTGAAACACTGAACAGAGAGAAGTGTTTGTGTTCAGGTGTCTGACTCGAGAAAACTCACATGTAATGCTTGTGTGTGTGTGTGTGTGCGTGTGTGTGTGTGTGTGTGTGTGTGTGTGCGTGTGTGAGAGGTATTTCCTCCAGACTTGTGATAATAAACACAAGCGTGTAAAAACTGATGATGAGGAGCTGAAGAAAACAGCAGCAGCTTCTTACAGTCGACTTTAAAAATACATCTGCACTCAACTCACAGTCTAAACATAGAACTGCAGTGAGACAGAGAGACAGAACGAGAGAGAAACACAGGCTGAGAGAGAGAGCAATAACACACACACAGGTGTGAAACGGTCATCATTAGTCTCGTCTCACCTGTCATCTCCCACAAGCTCAAACGCTCGATCCATGCCGAACATGGACTGTGCAAGGGCGAGGGTGGATGGCGTATGGATGGGCGTCAGGCCCGAGTGGAACGGGCTGTCACGACACAGGTAGGGGCCGGGTGATGCCGGCTGAGAGCGAGTTGTCCGGAGCTGAAAGGAGAAAACAAACATCTGTCACGTGTGTCACCTGTGAGACTTCAGTTTGTGTGGGGGTCCAGAGTTTAATACTTGAAATGTTTATTTGCGGTGTCAGAAAGACGTCGCTACATTAGTTTACAATAATTTATCTGCAGTATTATGTTTCAAACAGAGAGTCAAACGTTACAGTTTTTATGGAATAATACTAAAAGAAATGAAATGTAGTGTTCTTGATGTTTCATGTGAGTACTATTAAATCTGCAAATCTACATGATTGGAGATTCGATTTCCATTTGAGATGGAGTTACAGTTACGCAGATGAGGCGCGAGTGGTTTTACCTTGCCAGAGGCGTCCACATCCAGGCGCAGCGGTGCGGGGATGTTCCGTGCGCGAGGCGTGTTCTGCACATGCGGCGGGGTGACCGGCAGGGTGTCATGGGTTGCGTAGAGTCGTGTTGGTGAGGGCGGGCCGCTATGGGCGGTTTCTGTCCTGCACTGGACCAGTAGGTGGGTGGTGCCCTGTGAGTGTACAATGTGACCCGCTTGCAACCCCCGCAACCCCAGTGGCTTCAGCACGGCTCCGCCCACCGCTCCCTCGGCACCGCCCAGCCCCACCGTTTCCAAGGACTCCAGGGAATGGGCGTGCCTCATGCTGTCGATCACACGCCGTAGCCCTCGTTCCTCCACCTCCCTCTCCATTACATCCACGCACGTCCAACGTCCACGTTTGTACGGCTCGCCCGGGCCCTGGTCCAATCGCACCACGCGGAACCTCGAGGCCCCGCCCGCATCCAACGAGTTCTGTTTCCGGGCATTGAGGGGCGTGGTCGGCTGACTGAAGCTTTGTTGCGTCTGGAGAGCAGGGATTTGGCGCAGGGAGGGGCCATTGGCCACGATTTGAGTGGGTGATGAGGTCTGGCTTCTGTGGGCGGTGGAAGTGGGAGTGGCTTTTTGAGGGCTCAGGATTTCTGCAGGTCCTTTAGGTGAAAGGTTCTCGGAAGAACCCTGATTATAGTCTGACGTCACGCTGGTTATTTGAAAACCGCTCCTTTTCTTTCCTCCGCTCATCGTGGACGGAGCGCGGCTGCGTCTGTTCAAGTGCTTCTGTCTGTGTGACGTTACGCCCGGACGCCCCAATTCATTAGGATTTCAGCAGAGACAGAGAAATCTGTGAGAGAAACACAGCAGAAATGAGACTCAGAAAGAGAGAATCATAGAATCACCTTCAGGTGAACACACGGTTATGTAAGAAAAAACATTTAAAATTCCAAAATAAAATCAGATGATATATTAATGTCATCGTATCTGGCTGCAGTCAGTGTGCTTGTGCAATGGCTGGAAATCACTACAAGACTTTTAAAGAGTACGTAACATGAGATCATGTAAATGACATTTCATGCCGTGTGTAATGTTGTTGTGTATGAAAGTAAGCAGTCTGCCCGGTTGTAAAGCCGAGGGTGAATGGATAATAAAGTTATTGGCTCGGAAAAAAGGGAGTCGACTCTGAATCACGCAAACGAGTCGTCCCTCGTCTGATTCATTAACCGCTGTGGATTTACATCACTACATATAGTCCCCGCCTACGTTTAGCTAGGACTGCCTGCGAAAACTTCACTCTTCTCCCCCAAACACTGTCACTCGTGAGCCTCAGTCACGTTAGACCAATCACAGTAGACTAGACCATCTGACCAATCACATCAGACTATGCTAGCGGAAAGGAGGGGATTAGACAGATGTTTTTTGACAAATCATTTGAGAGTCAGTCAAGAAGTAATGTAAGAATAACTGCATATTATTACAACATAATAGTGTTTTTACACCTTCTTTGTACATAAACTTGTTGTTGGACACTCCATAAACCAAAGAAGAACCTTAAAAATCCCTAGTTATGTACTCTTTAAAATCTAGTCATCAAACACTTGCAGACATTTTTTAAGTTTCAGATAGAAACACACAAACTGATCAAATCTGCAGACTGGCACAGACTTTCTGCAACAAGTCCAGACTGAAAATCTCAGCAAAAGTCTTGTAGTGTATTTTAGCCTTAAATCTCCTTTTGAGAACACATCTGACCTCACGAGACGTGTCTAAATGAACTCCTGCAACTGAACGTCTCAGTATATTGTGTGATTATTTAGGGTGTGCAGGACGAATTAGGCTACTATTAAAACAAAAAGTTCAGTTTAAGTTCTGCTACCGTCTGTGTAAAATCCTGAATGAAGTCAAGACTCGAGGCACTATCAGAATGTCTGAGATTACCGTCCTGGTTTCATTCAGATCAAAACTGGATTCATATTCAATCTGAGATTAAAACTGTTTTAAGCAGACCAGTAAAAATGTATGTTGAAGCATTAACTACAGTTAGCTGTCACAGATAAAAAGACTATCGCGTTTTTACGCTAGCATTTCAGTGTACGACTGCGTTTACTTCACTAATAAAATGACTCTATGAGGTAACACTACACAACACTATAGTATACATTCACAGTGTAGTGATCACAATGTTTTCATGTTAGATTTGGGTTCACTGGGTCCATGCAAACACACCCGAAAATCGTGTCGTCGTGTCCAGCATCACGATTCTCACGCCGCTGCGATGACGTCACGGTCGCGCAGCGGACGCGCGCCTCTCTATCACCTCAAGCAAATACCCGCATGGGTGCGCGCAGAAAGACACGCGTTGCGCAACACTTTGAATCTAAACCTAACATTAACACCCGCATCACACTCATCAGGGCTGTTATGTCTCCAACGAACAGTGAAACAACAGATTTATGGATCCGGATTGAAATGTTAAGCGGGTCCAGAGTCCGAATCCAACGAAAGTCAAGATGACTTAGTCAGAGATTAGTGAACTTTAACACACACAGACACAGTGCAGGTCACGTCCACACCCAGAACCACCGGAGGAGGCGAGAATACTCCTGAAAAGTAAGTTTAAGAAATCCGGGAGTGATGTGATTGGCAGTGAACGGTCTGTTTATTCTCCAGATGATAGATCGGAATCAGTTTGCTTCAAGTCCAGCACGCGCAACTCTCTCCACCCCAATAATGTGCAAATCAGATAATGTCTTCAGAAAACTCTCAGTTCCCGAAACATCAGTTCAGCTCATCTCTGAAGACGCACCGGATCGGATCCCTTGAGGTGTTTCTCAACGGATTTACAGTAAAGTGACAACTATCAACTCAGATGTAAAGATTATTTCTCTTCAGCGAAACTGTTGACAACTTTCCATCACCCGGAAGTTCCGCCTCCGCTCTACGTCCCGATTCTACTATGGTCAAGGACTCGTGAATATTAATGAGGAGGCGTGGCTGTACGGGCAGCGAGATCTTGTTATTATTCATGAGACTGACGACCAAGTCTGACATTTCACGTCAATGAAAACATGAACTAAACACGAGAGCAGTAAACTCTTTAAAATAACAAACAATATTCGAACTGGGTAAGAATTTAAACTAAAATATCTTCAGCGAGCAAGACTGAAACATTTGATTCTACAACACGTGTTCACACTGCCTCCTATCGACCGTTTTTCAAACATGAACCTAAAGAAAATCACTGCAGTATACTTTATTATTTTACTAAAATAATAGATACTACAAAATTCGGGTATATATTAAAGTGTATTAATTAGTTTATTACACTACAGTTTACTATACAGTTCAAGTATACTGCGGTATTTTTAATGTGGGACTATTACTCATATTAAAGTCCCAGTGAAAGAAAAAAATGTCAAATATTGTTCTTTCATGAAATATTGCAGCGTTATCAATGTGGGTCATTTTCTTTGTAAGATCTGAAAATTGCACATACACCCTGAAATGTTCTATCCATCTCAAATGACGTACATAAGACGGCTTGGGCGGAGCATTCCTTTACTCCTCCCCTTCAACCGTCTGTTTCATTTCCTGTTTTTCAACATCCAGTCAATTCGCAGTGAACAATGTCACGCCCACTAAATTATCCTTTGAAAATCCTTTTCACATTTTGAAATGTGTCAAAATACGGAAGAAAAACGCTCGCGACTTTAAATGCAAAAGAAAATGTCACACAAACAATAACAAATTTTCAGTTTATTGTTCTATTCTGATAAATACATCTCTGGACACAGATTTATATCATATAGCGTTATAGCCTATATGATGAGTTGGGTGTGTTTCTAAAGTAGGTTTTTAATTATAGATACCAGTCCAAGGTAAATACATCAATGAAATCCTATTACAGCTGATCATCATTCAGAGGTACAGAACCCCTGCAAAGCCAAATGCATTAAAACAAACATTATTAAACCTGTTAAGACCACATTTCAAAATAAATCTGACTGAAAATAAAAAGATTTCATAGGAATGACATCTGACTGTGAAAGTTACTCGTTGTTAAACGGAGTTTAGTGTTGCACACTTCAGTAGTATAACCTCAGATCCTGTACAGATTATTCAATAAATAATCAATAAAACAAACACACACTGTTCAGATGAATTTGAGTTGTTTGTCTTCTGGAATGCCGTAGTGTTTTTTATTTTCCTCAAACAGCTGCATCAGACCCTGAACAAACAAAAACAAATACTCAAACGTGTTATATATAGTGATGATTGACATCTGACATAACTGTTTGATCATTACACTGCTTCACTCACCTCCATATAAAGAGTGTGAAGAGTGTCAATGTCCTCTTTACTGGGACAGGAATTCTGAACTACAGGGATGGGACGTCCAACTACAGAGAGAGTGAGTGAGACAGAGAGAGAGAGTTGAGAGACAAATGTAAAAAGTTAAAACAATTCATGTAAATTTTTCTGATTAATCGTCTGCCATCACTCAACAAGCACAAACATCCAGAATAGAGATTTCTGAAGTGATTTGTGTTTCATGATGATGTGTGTGTGACTGCACAGAAGTGAGTGTGTGTCTCCTGTGTGTTTTTATTTGTGTGAGTGAGTGTTTGCGTGTGTGAGTGAATGTGTGTTTGTTTGTTTGCTAATTTTTGTGTGTGTGTCAGTTAATGTGTGTTTTTCTATGTTTGTAAGAGTTTGTGCGTGTGGGAGTGAATTTGTGGTTATTTATGTTTGAGATAGTGTCTCTCCTGAGTGTGTGAGTGTGTTCACCTATGAGTGTGTGTGTGCCTGTGAAAGTGTGTGCGTGTGTTTTTAAGTGTGTATGCTTGTAAGTGAGTGTGTGTGTGTGTACGTACCCACGGTTTGTATGGGTTTCCTGTATGGAAGAAGACCAAAACTGTACTGGAAAACACCTCTAGCGTGAAAGAGAGGTAAGGCCACGCCCATGGTCCTCTGGAGGCGGTCCTGTAGGCGTCTTAGCGTGGAGCCAGCGGGATTCTCCATCTGATCAAAGAGCTCGTTCTCTCCAAATGAGAACACAGGAACCAACCACGCTCTAAAAGCACAACAGGAGTCTGACATGTTTATTGTCCATAACAATGATTTAGTGACAATCACATAATCTTACAGTGACAGATGATGTTTGGTAGATCGTAGGATCTGAATCTCTGCTGGACAGTTTCATCCATCAGTTTTGACGTATGAACAAGTCGGAACAACACTACGGTTTCATTCTGGATCAATAACAAGCTTGTAGAATCTCTCAGATGTATCGTAGTGCATGTGGTTGAATTATATAAAGGATGAAGGAGTGAGGTCATACCCGTGTTTGAGAGCCAGTTTGATGAAGCCTTTCCTCTGCTGCAGCTGAAGAGTTACGGCTCCGGGCCGCGCGTCCAGAGATTCCGGAGCGCCGCCCACCGCCACCACCGCCGTGTGACCCCCGCCCGGACGACTCAACAGGTAACTGGCACTGGCTTTCTCACTTGACACCAACCCTGTCGGACAGACAGAAGGTCAAGGGGCAAGCACTGACATCACACACAATAGAAAAAAACTAACAATGAACAAGAGAGTCAATGTATTGATTTATTTATGACGGATTCTTTTTAAAGAAAAAACTTCATTCTGCTGGGGTCAGTTGTGGTCTAGTGGTTAGAGAGTTCGACTCGTAATCAGAAGGTCGCTGGTTTAATTCTAAGTGCCACCAGGAAATGACTGAAGTTGAGCAAGGCACATTACCCCTGTCTGCTCTGCAGTGATAGCTGCCAACTGCACCCTACTTGTAAGTCGCTTTGGATAAAAGCATCTGCCAAATGAATAAATGTAAATGTGATCACCACACCTCTGGTCAATGACACTGTGTGTGTGTGTGTGTGTGTGTGTGTGTGTGTGTGTGTGTGTGTGTGTGTGTTCATGTTGTGTAATTGGACATTGCGAAATTGTGGTGTGCAAATGTCTGAATTAGAACCAAGTAGGTAACACTGTCTCTAAAGAAAAATATAGAAAGAAAAGTGGAACTTTGTTTAGTGTGTGAAGAGGAAACATATTAGATTTCAACAGTGTTTAGACCTTTAACACCAAACGTGGAACAGCTGACCTGTACATCTACTCTAACTTTCTTTTGAAAACATCCAGACAGAATTGTCTTCACGAGTGTCTTAACTACTGCACATTGCCTCAAGAATCATGAAGGTGTGCCACAGTTCTGATCTGATTATGTAGACATCAGTGGTGGAAAGTAACAAATTACAAATGCTCAAATTACTGTAATTGAGCCATTTTTTTAAAGTAGTTTAAAAAAAAGTGTACTTTTACTTGAGTACATATTTAGTGCTGTATCGGTACTTTTACTGCGCTATTTTTCCTCACATTGTTGCCGCTAATTTACGTTTAATTTTCATGTGATTGGCTAAGGAGAATAATCAGTCCCGTCATGTGACCCGGTCCTCTCAAATCTACAGCCACTGATGGAGAGAGTTGCGTCATCTCCATGACTCCAATAGAACAGTTTTTTCATAGTTTCAATAGTTCCCAGAAGTTACTAGTAACTCATGGAGCTGCGACTAAACAGACCAACTGAGGTGAACTTCTAACCCATTTAAAGACAAAACCATTTACTGAATAAAAAAAGCATTTAAAGAGAAAACAGAATTTCCTGAAACTATCTGAAGGCTCCATGAATCACGTGACGCTCCAGTGCTTTAGAATTCCGCTGGCAGAACTCTCTCTCTCAATGGTGAGTATCAAATGGCGGTTTTGCACGCTTGAAAGTCAATATGGGAAAGGGACATAATATGAAGGCTCGTCCGAGATATGGAGAAATATTGAATTCATCCATACGGCTATAACATGAGATAATTGTCCATCTTTCTCCAAAGTCTGTACATCAAGTGCTCTGACCTTATAAGTGAGTATGGAACATATGCCATTGAAGCAGTTTCCCAAACTGTGCATTAACAGTTAAAATGTTGTATATAACATTCCGTTTATAGCACAGTTTGATCGACTCGCTTAAATATGACGTCATTACATCGAAAGTAGCAGCAGGGATTACTTTTATGTTGCCTGAACTTGCCTCTGTCTGTATTTTGAACTTGTAAAGACATGAACCATGAAACACCATGGATCAAAATTCCAGGTTAAAAAAAAGTATTGTTCTACCCAAGAAATAGCTTTGCTGTAGCTCAGTGGTTAGAGCATTGTGTTAACAACGCAAGGTTGTGGTTTCGATTGTGGATTGCACATACCTATGTATAAATGTATAGAATAATACAATGTAAGTCGCTTTGGATAAAAGCATCTGCCAAATGTCTAAATGTAAATGTAAATAATGTCACATACGTCTTGGATGTCTTGAGGAGGAGTAATTGCTCATCCAGTTGTATCCAGTTATATTCTTTATCAGTAAGGTAAAGATGTGTTAGGTGAAAAGTAGCTATTTTCTATATAAATCTCCAAATTTGATTTATAATAATTCTTCTTAATTCATTAAATAACACCACCTAAAAGTAACAAGTAACTAGAACTCAGAGTAGTTTTTGAGAAGAGTAATTTTTACTTTTTTAACACCAGTATTTTTACTTGTAATTACTTGAGTACAATTTCAGCAATGTAACAGTACTTGTACTTAAGTACACATTTCCAGTTCTCTTTCCACGTCTGGGAGACATAAGGACCCTGCTGACAGAAACTTTAGTGGTCTCGTCACTGAAGGATTTCTTAATTTAAAGGGGTTCTGCAGTCATCTAGAATCTGTCTGTTTGTACATGATTAGGAAATCAGTATTGATATTTTTGACTTCTACATGTTTGTGTTTTGTGTTACTGGGACACACCTCCACACATGATGTAATCTCTGAAGAACGGAACTCTGAACCAGAAGGGAAGCATGAGCAGATACGGCGTGAGGCCAGGGAACATCTGCGAGAATCCGGACGCTTCCGTGCAGAAGTTGCCAAATCCCCCCGCCACCAGCACGCCGTGAGGATGAAAGCCAAACAGATAATTATGACACGGATCCAAATCCACAGTTTTGATCAGCTAAAGAGACACAAGAGAAGAAGAAATGAGTCTTCATGAAGCATGTTAAGACACCACTGTCTGAGAAAATGCTGAAATTCTCACTGTGATGGGGAAATAATCTCTGAAATACGTCCACACGCTCCAACTTCTGACCCAATGTGACCTCCGACCTCCACATAAGGGCGTGTCTCTGTCCAGGTACAGCCAACCAGCATACAGCACTCCCACAATCCACCAATCACTGAGGCACAAGAGGACAAACGCAGCCAGGCAAACCTGAGCTGAGACAGAGAGACACAGGTTAGAGTTCTCTGTGCATCAGACACACACTGGAACCACTTCAACTGTGACCCACATCGCTCACACAGTGAACCTGAGCGGGTAAATCTCTGCATTAACCCCGTACCAGCTGAAAACATGTCATAACGCCAGCACAGAGACAGACGGAGAGACCGAAGTCACATGACAACAGATCAATGCTCAATGTACAATCAATGATTTCAAAGGACCAGCAAATATATAGACACCCATTCATACACCGTTTATCTGCTTTTAAAATTATGATTTTCGATTCATTCTGTGAACTACTAATGATACTTTAATTTGAACAAATTTTAAATAAAAACTCTTGTTTCGTCGTCAAGTTCAGATAAACTTTTAAGCAATACAACAGTCATATTTCTACATGTACTTAGGAATAGTAAAAAAGTATTTTTTGATGTGATAACCTGGATTTTTCTCACAGACATGCAGTCAGTCTTTCACGTTGCTGTTGGATGACTTTGTCACTCCTGAGGTTTAATTCGTCGAAATTCAACAGACACTGGACTGAAATCACCACAATACATCTAAATGCTGATTTGAAATGAACATTTGCAATGATCTCTTCGTTTTTTCCGCTGCTGTATATTTGGGTGCTTTCAAAAGGGCAACAGGGTTGACAGTTATTCAACAAACACTTCACACTACACGTGTATTATATGAGACGCGAAACCTTCTACATATGTGCACCTGTCAATAATCACTTGTTTGCGACGGAGCAACAGGGCTGACATGCTAAGAACAAACAAGAGTAGATGAAGAGTTTGGTTCCAAAATGAGATAACTCCGTTTTTAAAAATCTCATTTTGGAAGCAAACTCTTCATTTACAAGTGATGGTGAAGCGTGGTGACGGTAACCAGGTTGACACTCACCCAGAGCCAAGAAGCTGAAGACCCACTGCACAACTGCAGCTGTCTGCAGACGCCTGCGCAGAGGAACATGCAGAGGTGCAAACTCTATCTTCATCTCAGCACACACACACACACTCAATCACTCACTCAGACACACTGTGACTATCACACAAACAACTCGGTGAAAGTCTTCTGTCAACTTTCAGAAGTGTTGAACGTCTCCGTCTCTTCACATGAACTGTGTTTCTCTCATTCGTCAGCGGGTAAATATCGATGTAAGTCTTTAAACTTTTTCTCGCTTTAAAAACTCCTCCTGTTCGATCCGCGTGTCTCCGCCTGCTCACAATCACGGCTCGAAAACATTAGGTGACGTCAACGGCCCGGCCCTCCAGCTCTCGGCGAATGAGAACGCTCAGATGGAACACGGCTCTGCGCGTGCGCGCTGATGCATCGGCGGCAGAGGGCGCGCGCCATCAGAAAATGTCTGTTCGAAGATTAAAAAACAGGATGAATTATGTTATATATATCACAACTTTTTCTAGTTTTTTAGGCTTTACATAAACATTGCATGTTAAACATAAATCTGATCTATTTATTTATTAGTCATATTGATTGTTTTATGTTTTTTAGATAATAATAAAAGTGTTCTTTAGATCAAGTGGCAGAGCATTGCGCTAACAACACGAAGGTCGTTGGTTTGATTCCAGGAAACACACAAACTGATCAAATACATGAATGTACTGAACGGTATAATGTGTAAATGTAAATAAAGTTTTTTATTGACTTTTGTTCTGAATATTGTGCTGTTTCCTAATGATGTCAGAGGTGACCTGCAATCTTCACAAACTGTCTGTTGCTTAAATGGGGGAAAAGTCACACACACTGTGTCTGTCTCTTGTGTGGTCAACTATTTAACTTATTTTATGACATCTAAAGACTACATTAGGATGTTTAACACATTTGTTTATGTACGGGTCATTTGAATGTGCTTTATTCTTCACATTGTAACATTTTGTTTTTTACAGTTTTCTTGTATATACAGTTGCGTTGCTTTGATTTCACATGTAACAGTTTGCATTGTCAAACACCTAATCTAGAGTACGATTTCTCATTCACAAACTGTTAAATTGATTTATTGTGCTGTTAATAAAAGTGTCTGCTTGATCAAGCCCTTTGGTCATGTTGATCAAACAGTCTTACCCCAACTTACACTTTATGTGTTCAAATGTTATATCTGTCCAAAGTGTCTCCCTGCCTTTAACTTCTCAAAAATGTAGAAGTGCTGAAGATTTAAAGGATGTACAGATGAATCATTCTAGAATTGTTTTGTATTTTACATAGCATCAATGACATTAGACGGATCTGCAGTAAAAGTTAAATTGTGAATCTTGTCTCTTGCAGTCAATGACCATCAGTCACGTCCTGTTCTTTAATTAATTTATTCTTTTTATTACATCAGTGGTCTAAAACTGCGTCTGCTTCAGATTTTACTCTATATTTTATCCTAAGCACCTTTACACTTAGCACCTTATTTAATTTCACTTGAATGTTTTTACTTATTTTATGTGTCTTGTTATATGTTCGATGCTTTTGCAATATTGTAAGAACACGCAGTCATGCCAATAAAGTACCTTGAAAAAATTAAGAGAGATAGAGAGAGAGAATGAGAGAGAGAGAGAGAGAGGGAAGCAAGCAGGTTCAGCATCACCTGCGTGTGACAGACAGGCGGGCGGATGCAGAGACTCTGGACCAGAAGGGGACGGGACCCGACGAGAGGAGAGAGATGTCATTGGCTGCAGAACTGCTGATGGAGAGTGTGCATTTCTCTTTGTGTTTGTGTGTTGGGTGGGGGAGGAGGAGGATTTTAAAGCTTCTATTCCGCAGAAGATGGGGGGAGGGGGGAGTATTACCGGGTGCGCGTGCGCTCAGCGCGTTTATACCGCAGTATCTCTGGATTAGTGCGCGCGCTGCGGCACTCCGTTCGGTTCTCAAACGGGAAGAGCGAGAAAAACGAACCGACCAACAGCAAAGAGACATCCGACCTCACCCGTCATACGTTTATTCTCACCGCTTTCCCGTTATATCGATATAAAGGCGGCGTTGTACCGGAGTCATGGCTAAAGAAGATGAAAAGAAGGAATCCGGGGAATGGAAGGAATTCTTCTGGAACCCGCGGACGCACGAGCTGCTCGGTAGAACGGCGAGCAGTTGGGGTGAGTGACGCTCCGGTGCTCCGCAGCATGGTTCATGAACGTTATGCAAGAGTCTGAAGGTAACGGGTCTGTGTGCGGGGCGGCGCGTATTGTCGCTCCGAGCGGAGCCGATGCGCGCGCCTCGCCGCCGTTATTTCGTTCGTTTCGGCGGTTTTTACAGAGAGCGCAGCGCAATGCGTCTGGTGAGTGAGGGTGTGTGTGTGTGTGTGTGTGTGTGTGCGTGCCTGTAGCAGGCCGCAATATGTTAAAGGACAATCTGGCGATGCTGATGCTGTTGCGCGCTCCCGTTTAGGTGTGCGCGCTCTTGGGTGCGCGTTAAAGGGTGCAACGAGATCAATGAGATGCTGGACAAAGCATAGTCTCTGTGTGACTCTATTTCTTTTACATCATTGAAATGATCGCACGCACACACGATCATTCTGATCGCCGATCGACCAGCGTCAGATGGAGCGCGCTGGGCGCACAAGGTTATTCGGAGAGTCTCCTCCGCTCCAGCGCGCTCACGTGACATGACGTGATTTCGCTCATATCCTGAGCATCATCATCATCCATCAGCAGTTATGTAACAATATACAGCACACGCATATCCAGCCTCACTTCATCTATCAGTCTGCCTGTCTGTCTGTTATTTAAAGTTTAGCTAAAAGCTCACAAGAAAACATCTTAACCATAATGAATTGCCAAAAACAGAACAGGAGATCCCTTACAATAATGTCCCATGGTTTTACATCAAATGGTAAATGGTACCCACAAATGAATCATGCTTTTTCATACATTAACCATCCTTTAATTATGGTATTTGCAGGAGAACTGTGCTTATACAAATTATAATACTTTTTTTTCTATTATAAAACTATGTTTAATTTTCTAAAGGATCTGTATGTGTGTGTGAGCTTGGCAACATACTAAAGATGTTTAATTGATTTAAATATTTAAGTTTAAATATTTATCATTTCATTTCATTAGATAAAATATAATTGTATTATAAGGATTTGATGGATTTTGATGAAACGGACAATCATCTTCATCATCATCAGGGCATCATCATGTTGAATGTTATAATTATGCTTTTTCTTTGTAAATGTGGAAAATGACTTCTCTTCTGAACGTGTGCTGACACTCTGTCACATACTTGATAACCCATCAAATCAAGTAACTGACATTTTCACTTTCACTGTCTAGAAATATATAAAACGGCATTATGTGTTTGTTATTGTATGTGTGTGTCATTTGATGTCAGGTTAGTTTGTTCAAATGTGTTACTGCATCTGATTGGCCGAGAACAGATATGACATCAGTAATAAAGTAGCGAATGAGTGGATCGGAGACTAATCTGACTCCCATCCCCCATTCCACCCGCTCAGAGAGAGAGAGAGAGAGAGAGAGAGAGAGAGACAGAGAGAGAGAGAGAGAGAGAGAGAGAGTGAGAGAGAAAGAGAAAGAGATGGAGAGAGAGAGAGACGGAGAGAGAGAGAGAAAGACAGAGAGTGAGAGAGATGGAGAGAGAGAGAGAAAGAGAGAGAGAGTAAGAGAGATGGAGAGAGAGAGAGAGAGAGAGAGAGAGAGAGTGAGAGTGAGAGAGAGAGACGGAGAGAGAGAGAGAAAGAGAGATAGAGTGAGAGAGATGGAGAGAGAGAGAGAGAGAGAGAGAGTGAGAGAGAGAGAGATGGAGAGAGAGAGAGAGTGAGAGTGAGAGAGAGAGAGAGAGACGGAGAGAGAGAGAGAAAGAGAGATAGAGTGAGAGAGATGGAGAGAGAGAGAGAGAGAGAGTGAGAGCTATGGTTTTAGTGTAAGAGGATTTCCTCACTCATCTGTTCTGACATTTGCTCAGTGATGATGAACACATAACAGAAACAATCAGAGGACCGGGAGATAAAGACAACAAGAGCGGAAACTGGGTCAATCCCACACACACGCACGCACAAACACACACACACACACACACACACACACACACACACACACACACACACACACACACACACACACACATACACACACACACACACACTCACACACACACACACACACACACACACACACACACACGCACGCACACACACACACACACACACACACACACACACACACACACACACACACAGTCAGGGGTATGGTTGTACACTATATTGAGATATTGTGCATGTGTGTGTTCTGATCAACCATCAGAATGAATGTCAAACACGTATGCCTGTTGCCAGCACCACCCAGTCCTGTAGATTCATCCTCTACAACATTAGGAGAATTAGACCTTTCCTCTCCGAGCATGCTACTCAAGTCCTAGTCCAGGCTCTTGTCCTGTCCAGACTGGACTAAAGCAATGCGTCTTCCGGCTTGACTTCCAGCTTGCTCAACCAAACCTCTTCAGATGATCCAGAATGCAGCGGCAAGAGTGTTCTTCAATGAACTGAAGTGAGCACACGTCACTCCTCTCTTCATCATTGGCTCCCTATAGTCCCTCGGATCACATCTAAATCTGCTCTTGACCTACAAGACAACCAGTGATTCTGCACCCCCTTATCTTCACTCGCTAATACAGACTTATGTACCCGCCAGATTCCTGTGCTCTTCAAACGAACGATGTCTTGTGGTGCCATCACAAAACGGAAATAAATCTCTGTTCCGCATGTGTGTAATGATCTGCTTACTGTTAAAAAAACATCAGCAGATTCTGTGTTAAGAATCATCTGAAAACACATCTCTTCCATCAGCACCTGACCGATTAGTGCTATAACGATTCTACTCTTTCTCTCTTTAAAAAATACATAAATGAATAACTTTCATCGTATACATCTCTGTATACTGTGGTAGGCTATATGAGAACTGCACTTTTGCTTTTTTCGGTTGTTTACCTCATCTGTAAGTAGCTTTAGATAAAAGCGTCTGCTAAATGACTAAATGTAAATGTATGAATGATGAAATCATTTTAAGTTTTAATTAAATGTTAAGTTCAAATGAATTTAAAAGCATGATCATTTTGTCATATCACCTTTGTTCTTAATATTGTGCAGTAGTCAATAGTGTCTGTATGTTGTGTGCATGTTCCCTTTTTATGTTTTATATTATAGAGAATGTTCAGATATCAAAATCTGGGCCTGTATTCACAAAATATCTTAAGGCTTAAAGTAGCTCACAACTTACTGATTTAGGAAAAACTCTTAAAAATTATGAAAGAGTATTTCACAAAGTATTTTAGTGCTAAAACTAGCTTCTAAACCTGTGAGACGTTAGTGAAGATGACTCCTGAGTCACTAAGAACAACTCGTAACAATCCTCAAATGGCCGTAACACCAGCAGTTGGCCTTCAAACCTCAACATTTAGAAAAAAGATTTCATTACAATGAGCTCAACCATAAAGACCACTGATATCTGCAAACTGTTTCTGAGACAGGCAGCACGCTTACAGTTAGCTGAACACATACTTTACATGTACTTTATATGCACATATAGTTTATTTGCGAAAGATTACTCCTTTTTGAAATAATAAAAAAATCATAATGTTTATTGTCTTTTATTGTATTTGTTAGCTGTGTTTTTTAAAGCTATTGTTACTTCATGAAAAACAAACAATTTGTTTGATATTAATACAAATGCACAATAAAAACTTGAATTTTGAAAAACAAATTGGCTTATCCGTTTTTGTAAATGT
Source organism: Triplophysa dalaica (assembly GCF_015846415.1). Classification (NCBI taxonomy): domain Eukaryota; kingdom Metazoa; phylum Chordata; class Actinopteri; order Cypriniformes; family Nemacheilidae; genus Triplophysa; species Triplophysa dalaica. The sequence goes on along the minus strand of NC_079561.1, from coordinate 20,176,783 downwards.
AAATGAACGTATATTTTATTATCATAATTTGAATACAGCAATGATAATATATTAAAATATTTAATTTGAATATCATTTTTATTTTAAGATTAAGATCTTAATTTAATATGTCAGCATATTCTATAATATTTCTCTGATTAAATGACTGACAGAGACCCATCCTCTATCAGCCAATTATGAGGTTGTAGTCAGTAAGCTAGTTGACATCATCAATAGGAACCAGGTCAACCCGCCCTTTCTCATAGCTAAACATTTCTTTCTGTTCCTTAGTGAAAGTTGCTCTCAGCGGTGTTGTGAGGAGGTTTGAAGTGGAAACTCTCAACTCTAAACTTTGACTGGTGTTTAGGAGAGCTCTTTGTGTTCAAACTCAATGACACTGATTTACTGTGATGTTAGTAACTCTTCAACATGATTAAAAATTGTGATGTATGCATTTATAACGATTCTATTAATGAATATTGATTCATGTGTGTGTGTGTCTGCACAGGTCTGATTCTGTTGTTCTATTTGGTCTTCTACACGTTTCTGGCTGGCATGTTCTGTCTCACCATGTATGTGATGCTGCTAACACTGGACGACTATAAGCCCACCTGGCAGGACCGTCTGGCTACACCAGGTACACACACACACACACACACACACACTCTCTCTCACACACGCACGCACGCACGCACACACAATCTTTCTCCCACACACATGCATGCAAACAGATACATACACTCAGACTCTATCTCTCTCTCTCACACACACATGCACACTCAAACACGCACACAAACACACAGATGCACAAAAACACTTACACAAACACACATGCTCACACACACATGCACACACACGCACACAAACACACTTTCACAAAGACACACATGCACACAAACGCTCACACACACATTCAAACACACACATGCACACAAACAAGCACACATATGCACATTAACAAACACACGCACGTACATACACACGCAGGCCCTGAAGCACGCACCCACGCACGCACGCACACACACACATGCACACATACACTCATGCAAACAAACAAACACACACACACGCATGCACGCAAACTAACACAGACACACAAGCACGCACATGCACAAAGACACACATGTACACAAACCCTCATGCACACATACAAACACACACGCGCACACACATGCGCACACAGCCACGCACACTTATACACACATGCAAATACACATACAATTTTAAGCTTTGAAATGTGTGTGTGTTTATAGGAATGATGATAAGACCCAAAGGAAAAGCTCTAGAAATCATTTATAAAGTGGGAGACACAGAGAGTTGGGACACATTCACTAAGAATCTGAACAACTTCCTCGCGCGTAAGTACGGCCGGACACATTTAACTAAGATTCGTGTCCTCACAGAGACTAACAAAGTGTGTCTATCTATCTGAAGTAGATCAAATACAATCACCAGTTATATAAATCTGATAATAATGTAATATTTGTATGAAATAATATACTGTTGTTTGCATTATAATCATTTCTGGAGGTGAATGTGTTTCAAGTGTGTTAGCAGGGGTGTGTTTACGTTCAATAAATATAGATTTCTTTCCGACTGATGTTGTAAGTGTTTGTGTTTTGTTGTGTAGCGTATAATAACTCTAGGCAGGTGGAAAATAATGACGACTGCGTCCCTGACAAGTTCTTCATTCAGGAGGACAGCGGCGAGGTGCGCAACAACCCCAAACGCTCGTGTCAGTTTAACCGCACCATACTGGGGGATTGTTCCGGACTCAACGACCCCACGTACGGTTACCGTGATGGCAAACCCTGTGTGCTCATCAAACTCAACCGGGTAACTGGTCAATCACAGCACACCTGATTATATCATGAAGATCAATGCAGCCCAAATCTTTCGAAGTGTGAATATAGATGACAAAAGCATTGCTTGACACGTTGCAGCTGTTTTACTGTAAATAATCAACAACACAAACCCGACACGACACCCGATAACGCTCAGTGGTTTCTCTTTCATGGCTCAGGAGATGTGATGGAGTTCTCAGTTCAGTCTCGACTTAGTCTCAAAAAAAGAAACAAATGAGAGTGTATTTGTTGAAACACGAGGTGTAAATGAATGTAGATTATTGAGGTCAAATCACATGGATTTGAGTCAATTTGATGAGAAGTGTTTGAGTTGGTATTGAGATCTTTCATAATATTGACTTTTGATTGCGGACGAGAAAAATCTGAGCTCAGTTTGAGACAGTAATGACAGAGACACATTTGTGACATTTCTGACTCTTTTTCTCAGGAGGAGCACCTGAGACGCGGATAAGACTTAAGCACACATTTCCATTTGCTCTTCCATTTGAATCTAGGAGAGAAATAAATGAGATCTGATGTGAAGTCAAACCGTTTCCTCTCTTTCAGGTGATTGGAATGCTGCCCGAGAAGGAGGGACAGTCTCCGTATGTCACCTGTGGAGCAAAGGTAAGAGAAAGTCATCTTCATTCTTCATTAAGGTCTCATTGAGGTCTGACAGTCTCGTCCTTCTCTCACACTTGTTTTTCTCACTGCATTCTTCCCTTCTCAGAAATACAAAGAGAGTGATGAGTGGGTAAGACAAATAAAGGTGTAGACTAGTTTTTAGTACACTTTAGGCCATTAAGCCGTGACCTTTAGCATACTACACACCCTGACATCATTAAAGTACACGCGTACAGTGCACACCCTGATTTAGGGCATAGCGGACGCACTCTTAGTGCACTACACATGTGGTTGAAAGAAGCGTGTGGTCTTCCTGAAATGAACCCTTGACCCCTGACCCCTGACCCTGTTTCTATCTGCAGAAGGAGGACAGTGACAGCATCAGTGAAATTGCATACTTCCCTCCCAACGGAACCTTCAACCTCATGTACTATCCATACTACGGCAAGAAAGCACAAGTAAGACGCACACACACACACACAAGCCTGTACACACAGAGAATGTGAGCGATTATAAATGTGTGTGTGTGTGTGTAGGTGAACTATTCTCAGCCTCTGGTGGCGGTGAAGTTTCTGAACATCTCCATGAACACAGACGTCAACGTGGAGTGTAAAATCATCTCCAGCACCATCACTCAATTAAGCGAGCGGGACAAGTTTGCTGGACGAGTCTCCTTCAAGCTACGCATCAACATGTAGAACGACCACCATACGCACAAACACACACACACACGAGAGGAGATCTGAGGAGGTGTCCGTCATATCAAAGTGTTCCGTGTTTTTGCCGTCCCAATTCTCCGGTCTACTCAATGAATTCTGTCTGTGTGTGTGTGTGTGCGTGCGTACGTGTATGTTTATCTGTGTGTTTTGTCATCATATCTCGCTGAAACCATTCCAAGGTGAAATCTAATAGAGCAGAAGGACAAACATCTTCTCTTTGTGAAAACAATGTCTGGCTCACATTTCGGCCCAACAAACAACAGATTTCATTTTTCATAAAGGATTTGAGGCCTGTTACAGAACTTACTTTTTGCAGTTTGTCCACATCATCCCTCTCAAATTCTTAAACAAAAGAGGAAAAGTATTTCTAGATTATGGTAGTATTTGTTGTACAGTCTTTGATTATTTATTCTTTTTTATTATTTATAACTTATTTATGCACAATCAGATCTAGATACATAAGAAAGAGAGCAACAGGAAATATCAGGATATCACAAATCTGAAAGTCTTCACTTTCTTCATGGGAAATATCAGATCTTTCTTTCTGTTGTTTCGGGCCTGAAATGTTTTCCTGATATGTATCATATAGTGTGTAATGATGCTTCATTTGAAATATAAAATACAACACATTATAAAGACATGGGCGAAAGACATTCAAACCTGTGACTGAAGTCTACCTGAATGAATGAAAACATGATCAGATACTAACCACAGATTCTACGATCAATAAGTGGAGCCATAGAAACAATATCAACGCAAACAAAGCGCATTCACCTGAGAATCCACATCATCTTATTTATTCATTTATTTATGAACGTTTATTTATGTTGTTTTTCATTTAATTAATTAATTAATTAATTGTGGTTTTTATTTGTTTTTATATGAACAACGTTTATGAAAGACATTCTTCGCACACACACGCACGCACGCATACTTGCTGTGTTTAACTGAAATGATTGGCTGCTGTTCTGCACATACTCAGATTGCGCTCGAGCCGTCGTCCAATGAGCTTCGAGCTTTACCATATCACGTTGGCATTCATTTCATAATTATTTAGCCAAATGAGTGAAAATTGATTTGCTTGATTTCACTGGAAAAGCTTTGACATGCGTCTAAATGTGTACACAGCAATACCTTCAGTCCGCGAGCGTATGTTGATACTTGTAAATATCGAATATCGAATATAGAAAAAAAGACAATTTGCCAACCAATACTTACTCACACAGATGAACCAACGAAAGTGTTTCGGTTTTTTTTCACTTTCTCTTTGTTTAGAGCAGAAGAGCACACATCACGGGTTAGCACAGCTCACATACGACATGAACGTTAGCCACATCTCTCTCTCTCTCTCTCTCTCTCTCTCTCTCCAAACTTGAGTTTGTTTCTTAGCCTTCTGTAAATTTTTCATATCATGTGATTTGACATCTAGATGTTTTGGATGGATGTGACCTGTCACCCATCAGGTTAGCATAGAGTCATGCGTAGCGAGACGGTTATTAGCGTAGTGCTTCTTAGCCAATTACTAGCCCGCTATCTGCGATGTGCGGGCGGCCTGTCTGTGTGTGTGTTCCTCACAATCTCTCCATAGTGAATGTGTCGTGTTTCCGTTTCATTTACTGCCGCGGTGTTGTGCGCCGGAAACTTTGGAGGGTGTGTGTTAAATAAGTGTGTGAAAAAAGAGCCGAACGCGGCCACATGTTCAGTTAATGTCACGAGACCGTCCGTCACACGTGGACGCAGAGTTTACGGCCTGATGTTGGAATGACTTTGATGTTTACACAGAGCAGTGACTAATAACTCCATTAGCCGTGTGCTAAACCGACGCTGCCCTCCGTATGTTTACTCTTCATGTTCTGCCTGAACGGAATATAGATTTTATATGTTTTTAAGATACGGTGAATCTAATTAGCTCTCATTCTTTTCCACGTCAGAGATACACACGTTTCCTTCGCGCACTTTTTACTCGGCACCATAGAAACCCAACGTGTGATGTCATACAGCACGGTGTAACATTATGACGTCATTAGCGATTCCCTTTGTCATGGTGACACTTTACGGTTCTGTAAGAGACGGCAACATTAGTTAACTCATCTGTCATACACTATAAGATCGCCTCATAATTCATCTGCTAACGTTACTGTATGTCGATATTCAGAGCCGCTTATGATGATTTGTTGTAAGTTTGTATAAAAGTTTGTGTTAACTAATGGCTGTAAAGTGTCACCTGGGTTGCTTCAGTACAGCTTCTGCTTAAATAATAATATAATTGACCCGTACAAGACATACTGTACTCGTATGAACATTAACCATGCTTTTATGACAGTACAAGTGTGTTACGGTTAAACATGATTACAGTAGCAAAAGCACGGTTGATTTTCATAAAGGTACACACACACTGTTCAGCTTTTGTCTTCGTCTGTGTTTCCTCCAAACCGATAACCCGCCGCTTGGATTCACGCCGGATGAATTTAATAGCTCATGAGTTTAATCTCTGATTTCTCTCATCTGTCCATCATAGTGACACAGTGTATTTTTTCTTTCTTTCTGTAAAAACACTGCTCAGAAACTAGATGTATCTTAATAAATATCCTGAATATACTGTTATATATTGCCTGATATGAAAATTGTGAAACTTATATCGGAAAAACGAATTATTATCATTATAAATGAAAAACAGTAAATAAAGACATTTTGTGTTTAACAAACATTTGGGTCTGTGCTTTATGGTTCTGTAATCTGTCAGTCTGTGTGTGAGTGTGTTTCTATGCTTGTGTGTGCCTGTGTGGGTGATTCTGTGGTTGTGTGTATGTGTGTGTGCGCGCGTCTGTGGTTGTGTGTCTGTGGTTGCGTATGCTCGTGTGTCTGTGTGTCTGTCTGCGGTATTGTGTGTGTGTCTGCTGGTCATGTTCAATGTATGAGTACCATTAATATAATATAGAGACTTGAATCCCACCAAACAGACCTCATGAATGCCACATTTATTACCTTAACAAACTTTTTTTGTTCTGGAAATAGATATCAGTCCAGTAAAAAACAAGTCAATCAACTCAAATTTATTTAAATAGCGCTTTTTTACAGTTTTCATTGTTACAAAGCAGCTGTACTAGTGATGGGAAATACGGCTCTTTTCAACGATCCGGCTCTTTTGGTTTAGCTCCCATAGAAGAGCCGGATCTTACAGCTCTCAAATGGCTCTTTAATAAGTATCACCTTATATTTTAGTCTTATTATCAATTGTGAATGCTTTCAGTATTATTAAGCATTTTGTATAATGCTTTTCATAAAAAACAAATTTTCTAATATTTAACATTTTTGATAAAACTTTAATTGAACAATTGAACACAGAACCACAGCAAACAGATTTTCAATTCTGTGACATCATTGACTGCCATAGTAGGAACAATTGATCAAAATTCTTCCAAATATTCCACTTTATTGTTCAATATGCAATATTTTTTTCCTACTGTGGAAGTGGATCATGTCACAGATCTGAAAATTGCTAAGATTCTTACATTTATTTTGAAATGATAACAGAATTTTCATTTTTGAGTGAACTGTCATTTCTTTAGTGCAGGTTGGCTTTTAGAAATATTAAATGCCTCAGCTTGGATGGGCTGATGTCTTCTTTCTCGTTTTTCGCTCATTTCTTACAACACGCTTACACTTAAATCCAGCTCCCCCGCCTCTCTCTGTCCTTCTGTACATGGCCTGTACCACTACACTCGCTATCATCGGATCGTGTCCGCCCTTCTTTCTTTCACATAATGTTATTATCCTAACCTGTCCTCCCCTGTGATTGGCCGCATGGTGTGCCCATCCAAATAAAGTAGAAAGAGCTGGGTTTAACAGAACTAATCCTAACTTTGATCGTTGGCTCCAAATACTTTCTTGTTTGTCTCTACTGTCAAATATGAGTTTAGATGCACTACTTGTACTGTCGATACTTAGATTTACTCCACATAAACTCCAACTGTTGTTTACAGCCATTTTCACTCCGGTATTTCGCTCTTTGATTTTGTTTTTGCCACACAACTGTGTGAGACCGTGAGTCGAGGCCGGTGAGTGAGTGATAATGAGCGTCAGAAATGGCCTGAGAGTTTAATGCACTGTAACACAATAGAAGTCACACCAACAGTTTAAAGTTTACTTAATATTTTATTTCACAGTTGTAATGGTTTTGTGCTTGAATAATAAATAATGTGTCCAACCTTTGACCGGTCATGCGTGTTCTCAGACAGACAAAACATTTCCTGATCATACAAGAATACTGAACACACTGAGAATAAAACTCAATGTTACTTGTTGTGGAAAACAGCATACAGTCGACTGCAGATGTGAAGGAGAGACAGATTGATATATCTACACACATACACATGAAAACATTCAAATGTGTGAACACGAATATCAGGATCTATTACCAAGAAATATGTGTTATAACGTAATAGACGTACAGATACTGCATGGATGATGTTTTGTACATGAGGACCACCGCAACACAACACTCTGACAACCACCCTGCACTGTCTCCAGAATCAAATCATGTACCGTATTTGGAACCATGTGCGTGTGTGTTACGGCAGCTCCAGCATGTTTCTGATGTTCAGTTCTCTCTCTATCCGCTGGTGAATTTCTCGGATGGCTGTGACGATGATGTTTATCACAGGCTCCGCCTCTTCCTGTCTGCGCACACACACGAGCTGCAGGAAGACGGTGCGATCCGGCATGGTGCTGAACACCAGTTCAGCGGCTCTCTGTAGAAGCCACGGGTGATGCGGTGCTAACACCTGCAAGTACGCTTCACGACACAGCTCGCCCATGGTCCGCCCCTCGGGCTCCGCCCCCAGCTTCTCCAGCAGCAGCTGTAACCATAGCAATGAGCGATGGAGACGCAGCAGGGTCCGGCTCCCGGAGGCCGTCTGACTGTCGAAGGAGACCACGCCCCTCTGCAGCTCCGCCTCCAGCATGGAGCGCACTGAGTGATAGGCGTGGTGAGGCCCTGCGCGCTGAGGATTGTGGGTAGGCTGATGTGGGACGCTTCTGTGTTTATCAGCTTCTTCTTCCTGCGAGAGGTGTCGGATAAGGATGATCTTCTCTTCAACCTTATGAGTGAAGAAACCCACCAGTGGACCTAAAGACTCCATAAACCTGCACGATGCAACACAACATGGGTGTAGTTGGGAACACATGTGTTTCTTGGCAGTTTCTTGTCTATAATGTAGTTGAGAAAGCGGAGCCTGATGTGTTTTATGAGGTGGAATCATACTTGATCAGCTCCTCCCAGCAGAGCAGGTACGGTTCCAAGAGAACGTCAGAGGCGGGGCCGAGGGCGGAGTTTAGACGGTGGAGGAGGCGGGACACTTGAAACTTCTGTCCAGCACACTCTCTGATGACATCGCTTCCAGGTGAAGGAGTCAAATCATGAACGATCTGGAGAGGAGAAAAGCGTCATAGACTGTAAAAAAGATTTTGGGCGCTGACATGTTGTGCAAAAACATCAGTTTGGAGGCTGGGCATGCGCAGAAGGAATCGTCAGTGGTGCCAGAGTCTGCGCAGTAGTGAGCAGGAAGTGTAGCACGGTATCAATGTCCCGCCCATAAAGAGAACCAAAGATGTTTTTTGTATGCCAACCCGGAAGTTAGCGGCGCACGGGTTCCCTCGACCGAAAGCCTTCAGTTAATTCCATGAAAATGTCAACCTTAGCACGAAAAAATTAACAGCGGATTTTACTCTGGTTACAGCACAGATTTGAACATTTGGTGGTTGAGATACTCATGTGAGATCTCTCTTCAGATTTGTAAAGCATTAGTTTTATTTTTAGTTCATGATTTTTCATAGTCAGGTAAGTGACCTTTTCAGGATTGTCACATCATAACGCTTCATTTTCCTTATAAACGGACACATGAAAATGAATATAAAGTCACTATTTGATGTTCTATAAAGAGGCATCACTTCTCCATTCATTGGCTATTTTTGCTTCAGTATTGTGCAGTTTATTATGTTTAGACTCTATCAACAAGGGTTCAGTAAAATGTAAACAGATGGTTCAATAAGATCGTAACATTTTTATGTCATGTCCAGAACGCTGGAATGGTCCCTTTGCATTTTTCCAATAGACTTTCGGAAAATCGCAAAAAATAAACTCTGTGATTAACGAAAGCTCACAGAGTTCGCAGCGACGGAACCGGAAGTCCTCCCTATTCCCTGATGACTCAATCGAAGAAATCATGTTCCCGCACCCCTATCACATCTTATAAAGAACGAAAAGCAAACTGAATTAAAAAACGAACACTTGGACAAACATCAACGTGATAATACTGAGTAAAATTACAAAAAACATCTTTGGAAATTGGATTTTATAGTTTGGCTCCTGTCCCATTCGTTAACATGGAGAGGGCGGGGTTTATGACCTGTACTGCAGCCAGCCACCAGGGGGCGATCAAAGAGCCCGCAGCTTCACTTTACAGGACGTGTGTGTGGGGCAGCCCTGTGTCAGATCATGTGTCTGTCACCGATCAACCACTTAACAACACCCTGACAAACACAAAGCACAAACTGTTTCACCAACAAACATGTGTGTGTGTGTGTGTGTGTGTGTGTGTGTCACCTCTCTGGATGCTGTATACACACTCAGACACGGCCGCCATGACTGATCACAGCTCAGAAACACTTCTTGAGCTGCACAGACGATCAAAAACACACAGATGTGTTACTCAAGCACCATTGTGTGTTTGTGTGTGTGCGTGTGTGTGTGTGCGTGTGTGTGTGCGTGTGCGTGTGCGTGTACTTACGCAGCCACAGTGAGCTCACAAACAGAAGTAAACACAAAACCACCGAGATCACGACACACTGACGCCTGCGAGGTCTCATTCTCGTCACAATAACGTCTCGTCTCGTCACCCGCTTTGCCTTCTCTCTCTCTCTCTCTCTCTCTCTCTCTCTCTCTCTCTCTCTTTTTCTCTCTCTCTCTCTCTTTCTCTCTCTCTCTCTCTCTTTCTCTCTCTTTTTTTTTCTCTCTCTCTCTCTCTTTCTCTCTCTCTCTTTCTCTTTCTCTCTCTTTTTCTCTCTCTATCTCTCTTTCTCTATCTCTCACTCTCACTCTCTCTCTCTCTGTCTCTCTCACTTTCTCTTACTCTCTCTCTCTCTCTCTGTCACTCTCACTCTCTCTTTCTCTATCTCTCTCTCTCTCTCTCTCTCTCTCTCTCTCTCTCTCTCTCTGTCACTCTCACTCTCTCTTTCTCTCTCTCTCTCTCTGTCACTCTCTCTTTCTCTATCTTTCTCTCTCTCTCTCTGTCTCTCTCTCTCTGTCACTCTCACTCTCTCTTTGTCTATCTTTCTCTCTCTCTCTCTCTCTCTCTCTCTCTCTCTCTCTGTCACTCTCTCTTTCTCTGTAGAGTCAAATTAAGATCATTGTGAACTTTGAACTGTTGTAGGTGTGTATCATTGAATGAGATTGTGTAAGAAACAGTGTCTCATTCACAACTCTGACTGAATTCTCATTTGAATTGAACCCATCAGATAAGTTATCTACACCTATAGGGATTTATATTGAATTCACACATAGTGATCATGCATAGTGGACATTTGAAAGATACTGTATGTACTACAAAATAAACAACATAAAGAACAATATTGATTTTGGTTTAAAGAGACACTTAATAAGAAAAAACTCTAATGAGGCTGAATATATGTCAAATTCGTATTTAATCATTAAGATTAATATCGTTTTTTTTATTTCACAAGTTTAGGTGCTTTGATTTTTATTTTATAATACACAACAGTTCATCATGACATACACTACAGAGTTTATGTTTACACGCACACACACACACACACACACACACACACACTCACACTGATGTACAATATCATTATCTAGAATACAGAATAATAATAATAATAATAATATTAACATCAATTCATTCAGACGGCTGGTTTATCACTGACTGACAGCTCAAACTGCCAATGACAGGCCAGTGTTCTGTAGTGGGTGGAGTTTCACGGAGAGATTTTGATTTAGACGCCGCCTCTTGATTCTAAAACACAAATGCAAAACCATAAACAAATGATTTTATTAAAAGGCTAAATATAATAACATATTCATATTTAAAATAGAGATTCAAAGAGTTACGTCAAAATTATTAAATTATTCAAACACATTTCGTCATCAATGTTAATATTATCATGTTTGGTGGACATGATTTGATTTACAATCATCATTATGGGATGTTCTTTATCTCTGCTGTCTTAATGTGTTTCTGTGTTATTAAAGGGCTTTTGGACAAATTAGCTCAAAACTCTCACAGGTGATACTGTATTTTTTATCAAAAATGATTCAACGCGCGCCAGTGTGTGTGTGTGTGTGTGTGTGTGTGTGTGTGCGTGCGTGCGTGCGTGCGTGTGTGTGTGTCACCTGTCGTCCTCGTCCACAGAACACAGTTGTAAGTCCCGTTGATACAGGAACGTGTTTGAGGACGTGAGGCTGCTGTAGTTGTTTTATTATCTCTGGACTGCCCAAACCCACTGCGCATACACACACATGCACGCAAACAGACACACACACACGCGCGCGCACACACGCACACACACACACACACAAATTATTGAAATACAAATGGAAATGTTAAAAGTGTTGTGTAAATCATATAAGGCTTCAAAGGCAGATGGTGTCCTGCTGCGCAAAGTTATTTTATGTTTATATTTAATCTACTTATTTAAATATCGTAGAGATTGCAGCTGACATGGGTTTATATGTCACATTGTTGTCAAACGCACTGCATTTTGGGATACAGTATTCTTCACAATATCAAGCATGTATAGGCCTCCTGTATAAATATAAAGAGATTAAGTGTGTGCGTGTTAGATTCTCTCACTTGGGCGTTCAGAAGACACGGGTGAAGGGGGCGTGGCTTTAGATGGAGTTGTGGGTGGAGTTACACCGTCAGTCTATTCAAGAAAATAAAAGGCTTGTTCGACTTGATGCGGTTCCTCAAGCTCCTCCGACAGACGGATGACACCGATGGACCGCGATAGCAATAAGAAAAAGTTGAAAAGTTCTTTGGAAACGCTCTCGCGGTCCTTGATGTCATTCGCCTGTCGCCGCATCAAAGCCAAACAAGCCAAAAGAGTCAAATAAAGTGACTTGAGTTATTCTGCAGTCGGTTTGTTTTATTAAACATGTGACATACCTTTCTGTCCTCCATCTCTACTCGATCATACGGCTCGACGACAGGTTAATGCTGAGATCTGAAACACAGAAATGATGGACAGATGACGTCGACATCAGTCGCGTATGTCATCATAACTTCCCTTAATAACAAACAAGACTTACATGATCCCGTACACAACTGTCTGGAGCTTAAATGTCTGTCTTCATCAACCCGATGTGAGAAACTACCGTCAACCACCCGAAGTCTCGACTCCAAAGTCAAATGAATCATTTACTGCGTTTATGGCTCTAAAGTCCATCGAAACAAAACAAGTCAATACGCAACACTTCTGAGAAATCCTGACACGCGCAGAACGTCCCTGATTTGAGCACACGCACGCACGCCCGTACACATACATTAAAGCCCCTTTCACACAGAGATCCTGGACAATACACGGAAAATTTGTCCAGGTATTTTGTTGATTCACACTTCCAGTGATGTTCTGGAATCTGTGCGTGCGTTCACACACATCCCGCGAAGATCCCGTAAAGATACCTGACGTATACTTTCATGTAATGTTGTTTAGTAGTGCAATTTGTTATTAAGGGTTCGAGCACGAAGTGCTGAAAACCTATTGTATTTGTAAGGATTTTTATTCTTACGCCAAAAACTTACGCCAAAAATTAAAATGGGCGGAGCCTATCACATTAAAATGGCCATAAATCCAGAACGGCTTAACATGTCATCATGGGGCTCAGATGATATGTGTAGACCATCACTCCAAGGTCACCTACAAAAGAAGGTGGCGTTTGGACACTAGGTGGCGCTAAAACAGTAAAAATGGCAAAATGTACATGTCTTTTGGTGGCCTAGACAACTTTGTGTCACGTGACATTTGACTAATACACAAACTATTGATATCAAACGATAGATCTCCTCATTCATAACAACTTTGCCTCTTGAACCATTGATGTCTATCAAATGGTTTGTGAGTTATTGGTGATAATGTATAAAACCTACTTTTGCAAACTAGTTTTAGGACTTTCAAGCAATTAAACAAATTCTACCACAGTACTTTTCTTTGGACTCTCTAGGTCAATAATCATCAAAAACATGTTGAGTTTTTTTAGTTTTGTGACCATAACAGGGTGCTTTATGATATTAGCTTGAAACGAGTATGTTGAAGGTCGCTACTCCTAAATAAATAATCCAAATGACTTGCCATTAAGTACTATTATACATATTATGACATATTACAAGCATGCAAAATGTGATTCTCATTGGAAGAGGCATACCTTCACAGCAGTCAAAAAGGTGAAATATCATTCATTTAAATGACTTTGTTAAACATGTCTTCAAAAAATACATAATTTTCTAATCAAATTGCTAATCAGCTAGTCACATGGCATAAAAAAGTGAACCACTTGCTGAAGTTCAAACCCAGCATCAAACTGGAGAAAAATAAGCTATTTTGAAGAATGTGCATTGGATTAACAAAAAAGACCTATATATCTGCAATAGAATGTGTTAAAGACACAGGAGTTGCTTTGTTTTACAAATGGCTTTGTTTTTTTTATCAATAGACAGCTGCCAAGCCACGCCCATAGCAACCAAACAGATTATTTTACCAATCGTCTGGCCAGTCCTACATCTCTGCAGTAGAATATCATAGAGACACAGGGCTTGGTTCGTTTCACTTGTGGCTTAGTGTGTTATCAATTGACAGGTGCCATGCCACACCCATAGCAACTAAACAAGTTAACTTAGTGACCATCAGGCTAGACCTATATCTCTGCAATTGAACATCGTAGAGACACACTGGGGTTGTTTTGTTTGACTTGTGGTTTGATGTGATATTAATTGGCTGGTGCTATTCTTCGCCCATGACATTTTACAGAAACTGTGTTACCCATGCATAATCCATACTATTTATTCATAATTAAATAAACTTGCTCCACTTATTTAAGTCCTCAGTTCACATGCATGTAACATCCATATTGTTCAGCAGTTTCAAGGTAATCACGCATGCTCAATCTCATAAATTTATAGGATCACAAATCAAACATGACCAAAATCCTGATTCACTGTATTGCTGATCCAAAAATTGTTACAACCGATTCTTGACTCAAGAACAAAAACTGCTCTAACAGTGGCATGTACGTAAAATGCGCTGCAGATCTGTGTTCACAGTGCTAAGACTAGGGATGGGTATCGTTAAGGTTTTAACGGTATTACTACTTTTATCGGTACCACTTATCGATCCGGTACTTTAACGGTACTCTTATGGGTACTTTTTGTTGTGTTTTTTTATGAAAGATAAAACTAAAGCTGGAGTTGTTTTCACTATTTAAAACATTCTTTACTGACCTTACATATCTTAATGCATGTAAAAGATGACTGATTCCCGAATATTATTCATAGAGAATTAAAATAAAAATGCATGGGGGCCTAAGTTTGTTTGTGTTTTTTGTTGTTGTTGTTGTTGTTGTTTAATAATACAGAAAAGGTATTCCAATTATGTGTTGTGGCTGGAGATCTTCTCTTTTGTGATGATGTGTGTAGTGTAGCACATGCACATGCATCAGCAACAGGCCGTCAGGTTCATGCCTTAGACACTTTATACATTCAAATCCTTGCTATCAGATGCCCAGATGTCATTTCAAATCATGCTCTTGTCCTGGCTGTGCAGTGTAACATGTTTGGGCTTAAGAGTTATACAGGTTTGGAACCTCTTGCAATGTACACACACACAAAAAGTTTATGTATTTCATCACTACAAATTAATTTTTAGGCAAGCTCTGCTTTATAATTTTTTAAGCGTAATTTACCATTATTCATCCTTTTTAAATGCAGTACTGTGAAAGCATTTTTTATGTTTAAGATTTATTTAGGCTACTGCAGAAAAAAAACGTCTAAATATTTATATATAGGCTATTCTTTAATGTGATGTGTGTTTATTAAATTATTACGTACTAATTTAAAGAAACCTTATGCAATGTTTATGTCGGCGGTATAGGCGACGTAACTCAGGACGTAGATGATGAACTAGTAGCTTGGTTGTCGAAATCTTTGCATTTATCTGTCTGCCCATTAATCACTTTTGAAAGATGTTTTGTCAGATTGCTTGTGTTTCGGCTCTTTCAAGCAAAAATCTTGTTTCACTTGTCGCAACGAGCATTGTCTGCATCCACTCGACCGTTTGTTTCTCTCCGCCATCGTCACTCTATTAAGCGCGAACTTTCGTGTTGTTCGCGCGCGCGCGATTTCATGTTGTGCGCGTGCGAGCTCTGTGTAGTGTGGGACTGACGGACATTTCGCGTGCGAGATTGCGATTAACGAAAATGCAAGTAAATGTCTTTAACATTACCGCATATTAGAAATGGTTGGTCAGTTAAAATATGCTAGGTACGTTTATTTAGCAACAAGAAATAGGAAATGTTTTTCTTAATTTATCCAGTACCGACAGCAGAACCGTTAACGTCAGAGCTTATCGATACTTCGGTCTTTCATAATTCAGCACCGGGACCGATAAAGTACCGAGTTTCGGTACCCATCCCTAGTCATGAGTGTGTAAGCATGCAACGCTTCTGTGAGCTAATACTGATAATTTCTATCACTTTTCTGTGTGTGTGGGACTTTGATCCGTCGTGGGTTTGTTGGGGTTTGACCCCTTAGCCTGTTCGTGGATGCACTGCTCCATTGAATGGCGCAAATACTCGAAACCCGCTTAAAGGCTGCTTGCAGCTTAAATTATTATTGCCATCGTTAATATAGTGCCGAATAGTCCTAAATAATCTCTCCTTTTTGCTTATTATTCTGTAGAATATATATTGTTGTTTTTTGCAAAGACGTCAGTTTTAAAACATGTTTTATTTAAATATTTAAGGCACAAAAATGCAAGGTATAGCATAACCAGCATACGCTAATTATAAGATAAATATAAATATCATATGAAAATAAATAAAAACAAATGATTCTGGCGTGTTCAAAAGAAGTATAACGGAACGCTGCGAAGTAAAAATGTGTCAGTATTTTTGCAACAGCCTAATTGCAATACAAAAGGCAAGGTTTAGTAACTTTTCTGTAATATGATATACAAAAATAGGATGTTTTAAAATAAGTTACAACACTCTTCTGGCATCTTATTTTAAGTTTGGTGATTATGACTCTTGCATTCATCCATGATTTAGCTGAAGACCAAAAGTATTTTTTAGTTTTCAATTAACTAACAAACATAGGCCTACATTTCTCACTTATCTATATTTGTTTTCATAGCCAAATTACTTAAGCTTTATTACCCATGCATGTCATCTGTACACAGCTTTTAGGGCATTGTTTCTGCCTCTTGTTTACGCAGGGTGCCTTCCGGGATTGATCCCGTTAATGTTACCATTGTAGGTCCCCTTTCCAGAATCACTTTTTGGATCAATCCCGGATGCGTTTGCATACACACAGAAGGCACTCTGGCAAATTGATGGCAATTTTCTGGGATCAGCGGTCTGTGTGAATGGGCTTTTAGTCATTTAGCATACACTTTTATCCAAAGCGACTTAGAAATGATGTAAACAATGGTAACAATTGAAACAAATTAAGGACAACTAAAAGCATAAGTGCCCAAACTGGTCTCATATAGCCTACCACAGTATACAGATGTAACAGAGGTATTTTTCTCTATGGGACTTTTATTATGACAGGGTTTTTTCTCTGCCGTGCGCGGGGAAAGATAAAAAAGACGTCTGGGAAATAAGGGAGGAGCATCAGTTTTCTCTTGGTGAAGGAGACACGCCATGATTGATGTACTAGAGATCGAGATTTTTCCTTTGCAGCTGTAGTGTAAGACAGTAGTGCACGTTCGGAATAAGTTTTGCGAGTCTAGTGTACATCAACATTGTGATACTGTAGACGCAGCTGAAACGGAGGTTTTGGCCGATTGCGTCATCTAACAGAGAACGGTGTTTGAGACCGGCTGAGAGCACGAGAGAGAGTTGCTAGGCCGTGAGTTTTCTACAGAACACGTATGAGTGCGTATGCGAGCTGATCGATCGACTTTGAAGAAGTGATTCTTTTTTGAAAGACTTTTTTTGTGATCCAGTTCATTTAGCTATGCGCTCCGCGTGCGAGCTGAACTGAGCTGCGCCATTTTGCATTTTTTCCTGGGTCAAGCGGAAACTTTCTTGTGTTTTTATTTGCCCTGCCATGCTTACGACATCTCACTGTCCTGCCTCAGCTGTTCATTTAACCGTTACAGCTGTGTTTCAAGTCACATCAAAATCGCCATTGTCACAGACCGGTACAACGGTTCGGTACACGCACACACACATACACGAACACTTCACTGATAAAGAACTGAGATTTGAACGAACTGAGTGTTTCAACTTTCAATTTGAACTGTGTTTGTAATGACTGAATTTGATTATTGATCTGAAATTGATTAATGAGAATCATTTAAATGTCTCTGTTACTTACTCAATTGAAAGTAATTCTTTGAAGTGAATCATCGGTGTTGTTCTATAAGAGCCGTCAATACCTGTTGTATGTAAATAAGTTTGTGGTCTTGTACTGCCATTTATTTGAGGGAACACTTTTAATGTAATGGGAGATTTGCTGTGAAATTGTTTTTCAATTGAAGCTTTTTCAAGAAAACAAGAAATCTTGAACGGTTTATTTTAATGTTACTTATTTTTGTTATTGAAATAGACCCTTCCAGCAGAAACGTAATTTACTAAGAGACAGAAAATAAATTACTTATTGTTAAGATTAAGACATTGGACAGTTATTTTTGAATTTACCCTGGGGTAGGGGCGTCTCACTTACACTCTTAGGATTAGGTGGGTGGGGATGTGAATTTAAATTTATTCTTCACCTCATGCACTTCAGGAAGCCAAAAAAAGAAACATCCTCTGACTTTCAACTGTTTTTACTTTCAGTAAACTTAATGTGTAAATGTTTGTATGAACACTAAAAGAGTCAACACCATAAGACATCATTTAAAAATGATTCACAGACATGTGACTAACAGAAATAAAATAATGTGTCCCTGAATGAAGGTAGGCTCAAAATCAAAAGTACCAGTCAGTATCTGGTGTGGCCACCAGCTGCTTGAAGTACTGCAGTGCATCTCCTCCTCATGGACTGGACCAGATTTGTCAGTTCTTGCTGTGAGATATTACCCCACTCTTCCACCAAGGCACTTGCAAGTTCCTGGACATTTCTGGGGGGAATGGCCCTAGCCCTCACCCTGCGATCCAACAGGTCCCAGACGTGCTCAATGGGATTGAGATCCGGGCTCTTCGCTGGCCATGGCAGAACACTGACATTGCTGTCATGCAGAAACTCATGCACAGAACGAGCAGTATGGCTGGTGGCATTGTCCTGCTGGAGGATCATGTCCGGATGAGCATCCATAAAGGGTACCACATGAGGGAGGAGGATGTCTTCCCTGTACCGCAAGGCATTGAGATTGCTTGCAATGACAACAAGCTCAGTCCGATGGTGATGTGATATACCGCCCCAGACCATGACGGACCCCCCCACCTCCAAATCGATCCCGCTCCAGGGTACAGGCCTCGGTGTTACGCTCATTCCTTCGACGATAAACACGAATCCTTCCATCATCCCTGGTGAGACAAAACCGTGACTCATCAGTGAAGAGCACTTTTTGCCACTCCTGTCTGGTCCAGCGAAAGTGGGTTTGTGCCCATAGGCGGCGTTGTTGCTGGTGATGTCTGGTAAGGACCTGACTTACAACAGGCCTACAAGCCCTCAGTCCAGCCTCTCTCAGCCCATTGCGGACAGTCTGAGCACTGATGGAGGGATCGTGTGTTCCTGGTGTGACTCGGGCAGTTGTTGTGGCCATCCTGTACCTGTCACGAAGGTGTGATGTTCGGATGTACCGATCCTGTGCAGGTGTTGTTACACGTGGTCTTCCACTGCGAGGATGATCAGCTGTCCTTCCTGTCTCCCTGTAGTGCTGTCTTAGGCGTCTCACAGTGCGGACATGGCAATTTATTGCCCTAGCCACATCAGCAGTCCTCATGCCTCCCTGCAACATGCCTAATGCACGTTCACGCAGATGAGCAGGGACCCTGGGCATCTTTCTTTGGGTGTTTTTCCACAGTCGGTAGACAAGTCTCTTTAGTGTCCTGCGTTTTTAGAACTGTGACCTTAAATGCCTACTCTCTGTAAGCTGTTAAGGTCTTAACGACCATTCCACAGGTGCATGTTAATTAATTGATTATGGTTAATTGAACATGCATGGTGTCACAGGCCGGCTCATAGCCTGTGGCAAAAATGAGGGGACACGCACAACAAGGTATAGGCCAAAAAAGGTTGTCTTTATTGTAAACCCAAACTATTAACTTTAAACAAAGAAAAAGGAATGAGGTGTGATAATGTCATAATGTAAAGTGTATGCAAAGTGCATGGATGTGTGAATCTCTGTGTGTGTGTGTGTGTGTGTGTGAACATGACTGAGTGGAAACTAAGTAAAACTACAAAGGAACAAACAAAACAGGATCATACCTGGAGGAGCAGAGCGAGAGAGAGTGGTTAGTGAAGCAGTTTAAATACCCTGAGCCCAGGTGGCTCCAATCACTAACGACCCTCCTCTGCCTACAGGAGGAACCGCCCCTGCAAAGCAGAGGAGGGGCCGTGACACCCCCCTCCTTAAATGTGAGGGTCCCACCCTCAACCCAATATTTGGTCTAACATTTAAAACAATCCAAAGTTCCCCAAAAAGAAAAAAAAGGATACCAATCCCAACTCCTAGCAGTCGCATCGTGTCCCCTGGCTGACTGTTCGCCCCTCAAACTCGGCAGCCCTGGTACTTAGGGAGCAATTTAAGAGAAAGAGGCGCAGACAACCAGTAGGGGTCAGCAGAGAGAAGAGGTACTAGGTTAAAGGAGCACGGGACAGGGCATCAGCAATGATATTATCCTTGCCACTAATATGTCTAATATCGAGGTTGAATGGTTGCAAGAACAAACCCCAACGCATCAGACGCTGGTTGGGATTTTGCAGTGATTTAAGAAAAACAAGTAGGTTGTGGTCAGTGAAAATAGTTAAAGGGGTCAAACCGGAACCGACATAGACTTCAAAGTGCTGTAAAGCCCAAATGAGCCCTAAAGCCTCCTTCTCAATAACAGAGTAGTTTTGTTGATACTTATTACATTTCCGGGAGAAGAAACTGACTGGACACTCAACGTTGTCATAATTTTCCTGGAGAAGTACAGCCCCAGCACCGATTTGACTGGCGTCTACCTGCAATTTGAAAGGTTTCCCAAAATGTGGTGCTGCCAACACGGGTGCTAAACACAAGAGAGCCTTAACTGCATCAAATGCCTCTTGACACTGGGTGGACCAGACAAATTCAGCCTTGGCCTTCAACAAATTGGTCAGTGGGGACACTACTACCGAAAAGTTTTTACAGAAAGCACGGTAGTACCCCGCCATTCCCAGGAACCGCATCAGTTCTTTTTTTGGAGAGGGCTGTGGGAAAGGCTTCACAGCCTGAACCTTAGCTTCCACAGGACAGACAAAACCCTGACCAACAACCTTGCCTGGGTATGTGACTGTAGCCTTGGCAAACTCACACTTTGCCAAATTGACAGTCAACCTGGCCCACACCAGTCTTTCGAACAGGGTTCGCACTCTCCGGACATGCTCCTCCCAGGAGTCCGAGTAGACAACTACATCGTCCAAATACACGGCACACCCTTCCAGACCGGAGACCACCCGATTTATCAGCCTCTTGAAGGTGGCTGGAGCATTCCGCAAGCCGAAAGGCATAACTGTTTAAGAGAATAAACCAGATGAAGTTATCAAGGCAGCAATCTCACAAGCTCTTTTGGTAAGAGGTACTTTCCAATATCCCTTTAAAAGATCAAATTTGCTAACATACTTTGCTGACCCAACTTGATCAATGCAGTCCTCCATCCTAGGAAGAGGGTAAAGGTCTGCTTTAGTAACATTGTTAACTTTTCTATAATCAGTGCAGGGTCTGAAAGTGGAATCAGACTTTTTGACCAGAAGACAGGGTGAAGCCCAATTTGAACAACATGGCTCAGCAATACCATTGTCCAACATATACTGCACCTCTCTTTCCAATTGCAGTCTCTTCAGATACACGATAAAATCTCTGTTTAATAGGCATAGCATCTCCGATGTCTATGTCATGTTCAATCAAGTGGGTTTGTGATGGGGTGTCAGAAAACAAAACGGGGTAGTTTCTGATAAGAGCTACCAATTCACGTTTCTCAGAGTCTAAATGATCTACCAAAACCTCAAGGTTTTGCAAAGTCTGGGAGTTTTTCAGCCGACCTAGTAAGACCTCCTCTGAAAACATAACTACCTCCTCTTCTCCCCCCTCCACAAAGTTAAAACCACAAGATGTAGTGACTGGAGCAGCAGTCAACGCTGACCTCAATGCTGGAATGCCTTCACCTTTTCTTAGATCACGGGAGTGATAACCTTTTAGCAGGTTCACATGGCACAATTTAGAGGACTTCCTATGACCAGGGGTTTCAATAAGATAGTTCAAATCTGACACTTTGCGTAACACAGTAAAAGGACCACTGTACACACTAAGAATTGCTGGGTTAGAAAATAACCCAACCTTAACCCAGCTGCTGGGTAACTATGGGACAGAACACGCGCTGGGTTATTTTGACCCAAGTGCTGGGTTGAACCATTTGACCCAAAATGCTGGGTTGTTTGTTTGACCCAACTAGTGGGTCGGGTTAACTGTGTTTCTGGGTTAACATAACCTAAACATTGGGTTATATGTTGTCTCATTGCCTTGCTACTTTTATATTTACCAATAAAAATAAATAATCTCAAGGGAATGTACAATTATTATAATTTTTCTGTAATACAATTACACAAAACAAATTACATTTATTTCTTTACATTTATTGAATGGGTGCAATTATCATACATTTCATCCAACACCGACAGACACATAAAAACAAGTTTTTGTAGATCAGTTTCTTTAAAAACACAAAACTGGGTGAATTAGGCACTCTAGATTCCTATTCTATATATCAACATTGCACCATTAGAACAGTCAAAAATATATTATTGGCACATGAGAATCAGTCCAAACAGTGTGTCATTAAAACTAAGCCAAACAAAGACTCCAAACAACAGACAATACATGTGACAACTTAAAGCATGTTACAAGTGTCCAGAAAAAACTGTTGTCCTCAAAAACTTCCCACAGTAAGACTCATGTCCATCAATACGATAAACTGCATGGAGAAATTTCTAAGTAGGAAGAGACTGCTTAGTTAACATCAAGCAAAAAAAAGGACTTGAAACAGATCAACTCAGCAACAAGTCAGTTTCAATGGCATGTCCCGAAACAATGGTGAAGGTCTGGGATGTCGTTGCTGCCTCGTCCACAAGGCACAAAATGTGCAGAATACATCACTGGTCTCAGCGTTTTGCAAGTAGTCCAGCATGACAGTCCCCACCTGTTAAATATATGACAGTTAGTCTTAAAACATAACTAAAATTTAAGTTAAAATGCATTTAATGAACAAACACAGAGGCCTTATAAAATGCTTATTTTAGAAGAATATTTCAAACTTCACTTTTAGTATTTTACTTCATTCACACTGTATATCATTTACTTCTGAGGATATACATATATCACACAGTGATGGCCAAAACTATTAGAACACTAGTATTTTTACAAGCTGGAAAATGGAATAAAAGTCAGTTATTTCTATCGTTTGCTGTCATGTGTCAGAAGGAAATTTCTGTTTCATTTTCCAAACATTATTTTTGTCATTAATTGTAATAATCAGTGAGATTAAGAGGCATAGCTTTTAGCTAATGCAGCTAACGGTAACGTTACCTGAGGGAAAAAAGCGCGAAAATGCTAAATTTTAAATTATTGCTAGTTGGTTGGATCCGGCACGTCGCAGACACTTGAAAAAAATATCCCCCTTAGATCAAGTTTTGTATGAAATTATCTAATTCTGACTAAACATTACAAAGCCATACAGTAGGCAAACAGTAACCAAACTATACCATGTATTTCTGACCTAAGGCTAGTTCATACATTTCCATGAGGATTTAACGTGAAGGATAAAAACCTTTTAAAGCAAAAATATGCACATGTACACACACATATATATATATATATATATATATATAACATAAGGATAAAGCGATGGCTAAGGCCTTTTTTTGTCAAAAAAATTAGCATGCTAAGCTGCTAAATTACTTAACGATAATCAATCACAGAATAAAACACTTCCTCCCCACAGCGACAGATCAAATACTGCATTAAACAGTAAAATCAGTGTGCTCTTACCACAAGTTATTAAAAATAATCATATCATATTTATTTACCTTGTAAAATCAGCTTGATGTGATGTGCGTTGCCGTCTGACAATGAGACGCGTGAAGGATCCAGAAGGTTCGATGAAGAGGAAAAATGAACAAACCGGTTGGATCAAAATAACCCAACCCAGCTGTTCAGTGGTGAAATAACCCCTACAGTCCATTTGACCCAGCATGCGCAACCCAACTGTGTGTTTACAGTACCTCAAACAACCCAAAATTATGACCCAGCACTATTAACCCAAAAATGTGTTTACAGAAATAACCCAGCATTTTTTAGAGTGTATTTTGCCTGAAAAGGTGAACTTACAAGAGGCGAAAGAGCAAGTACATGATCACCGGGACTAAACTCACACAGCTCAGCCTGTCCGTCATATCTCAATTTCATTTTCTTTTGAGAACATTCTAGTTTTTCTTTCGCCAATTCACCAGCCCTATACAACTTCAGCCTGAAACCATTGACATAGTCCATAAGGTTCCGAGGTGGTTCCTCAGGTAAATGACCATCCTGCAGCACTGCTAAAGGCGCACGCACCTTATGACCAAACACCAAGTCATTTGGGCTGAACCCTGTGCTTTCCTGCACTACTTCACGAGCAGCTAATAGCAGCCAAGGTAACCCTTCCTCCCAATCTGCAGACAGTTCTGTACAGTATGCATGAAGCAAGGATTTTAAAGTTTGATGAAACCTTTCCAAAGCTCCCTGGCTCTGGGCATGGAATGCAGTAGACCTGTTGTGTTTAACTTTAAGCTGTTTGAGAACCTGAGAAAATAAATGGGAGGTAAAGTTAGATCCCTGATCTGACTGGATGATTTTTGGAATCCCAAATGTTGAAATAAATTGAGTTAACGCTTTAACTACTGGTTTTAATAACCTGAGCTACATCCCGCATTAACCGTGGCCAGAAAAAATAACGAAGTATGCGATCATAAGTTTTGCGAACACCCATATGACCTGCCACATCACCATGTGAAGTTTGCAACACTTTATTTCGCAAAGTAGTAGGTACAACTATTTGAAAAATCAGTTCTCCTAGACCCCGATCACAGTGTGGAACCCATTTCTGGACCAACAGCCCATCAAGAAGAAAATAACACTGAGCAATGTTCCTCACCACTGAATCAGCAACAACTTTATCAAACAGATCAACCAAGGTAGTATCTGCCTTTTGCTCATCCATCAATGAATCTCTAGAACTAGTCAACTGCTCTGTCTGGAGTTTAACTGGCAACTCAAGACTTTCTGGTTTACTCTCGGCCTCCTTACAAAAGGCAGCGCGGGTAACAGCACAAACTGGAAATACATCAGGAGACACACAACTGCAATCTGGAAATACCTTTGCAAGGGGCACAGAAGGTTGCTTCTTAAAGATGTTTATTTTGCCATCTGCCCACACCTTACTACCCACCAAGTCATTCCCCAAAATCATGTGGACTCCCTCTACTGGCAACTGGAATCGAACCCCAACAGCTACATCGCCCTCTACCAGACCAGATTTAAGGGTAACTTCATGCAAAGGAGAAGAGAATGTAGCTAAGCCCATGCCGCATACCATTACACAACTGCCAGTATCAGACTCCTTAGAGAACGGCAGAACAGTGAAAGTGAAAAAGTGAAAGTGACTAATTTGTCAGTTATGGTGACCCATATCCGAGATATACCTCTGCTTTTAACCCATCCAGAGAGTAGTGAACACACGCACAGCAAGTGGTGAACACACATACACCCAGAGCAGTGGGCAGCTATCGCTGCAGCGCCCAGGGAGCAAGTAGGGGTTAGGTGCCTTGCTCAAGGACACCTCAATCGTTACCCGCCTGACCTGAGGATCGAACCGGCAACCTTCTGGTCACGAGTCCAACCCTCTAACCATTAGGCCACGACTGCCCCGTATTAGGCCACGACTGCCCCGTCAGATTCCAGAATAAACGAATCTAGAGCTCCCGTGTCCCTTAAGATCTTAATTGGAACATTTTGGTTGCCATCTACCAGGGACACTACACCATCTGAAATGAAGGCCGAAAAATCACAGTAAGAAGACTGAGAACCAACCTCAACCAGTGGCTGAAAAAGCTCACCCCGGTGGTCAGAGGCTGTAACAGGAGCTGCCATCACAGCAGGCTTAACTTGACCAAACTTTTTTGATTTCAGTAGAGGACAATCTTTCTTCCAATGTCCTTCAACTAAACAGTAGCGAAAGGTATTAACATTAACTGGTGCTTTAGGTCCCCCAGAACCAAACTTCTGCGGAGTCCTTTGGAAAAACGCTCCAGAAAAAGATGTCCTACTATTCCTAGGATTACAATTATTTCTATGGTGCATGTCACTGTTTGCCTCAAAATGGCTTTTATGTGTTAGCCTGTACTCATCTGCAAGAACTGCTGCATCACTTGGAGACTTATCTTTACTTTCATGGATGTATGTAGCAACCTGGTCAGACACAGAATTTTGGAACTGTTCTAACACAATCAAGTAAAATAGACCCTCAAAAGTGCTAACTTCAGAAGCTGTACACCAACGATTAAATGCTTAAGTCAAATCACGAACAAACTCAAACGGTTTGTGAATCTAGCTTTTTCCTATAACGAAAACGTTGACGATATGCCTCCGGCACAAGCTCGTAGACCTTCAGAACTGCTGATTTAACTTTACCATAAACTTTACTGTCGGCTACACTCAGTGATGAAAAAGCCTCGCGTGCTTTACCTGTAAGTACACATTGCAACAACATAGTCATGTCCAAATCTGACCAAACTCTAGCTTCTGCAATACGCTCAAATAAAGTGAAGTATGTATCTGGATCGGACTCATCAAATTTAGGCAACAAACAAAGATTCTGTGAAACATCAAACTGTGATACTCCTTCTGGTCTATTGGCATTTTGCAATCGTGCTATTTCTAACTGCATTTGCAACAGCTCCCTCTGCTGCTCAAAACTTAATGACGGGTTAGAATAAAAAGCACGCACCCTCACTACTAGCAGACTGACCCAAAAAACACCTACTTCCCGAAGACCTTGCTTTAAACCAGCTTTAACAGTTTCTTTAAGTTTTTTATCAACAATCTCAATATGATAATGTTCAGCAATTTCAAATAACTGCTCCTTAGTACACAACTCTAAGGCTAACTCTGATGGAGCCTGCACAAAACCACTCAGAACAGAAGACATTTTCCTCCACCAATACAACTATTATAGATGTCCAAAAACACACAACTCACCTGCTGCCCGTCAGGGTTTAAGGACAGGAGCCACACCCCACTATTCTCCAAAACAGCTAACTAACTTGCCCCTGGTCTTCGTGCAGTCACATGTGGTGGGGTTTTATGCACACAAAACCAGTGGATTGGAAAAGACAACCAGAAACTGGCAGCCCCCCATATCCACGGAGGTGCTCCCGAGCCGATGTAGGGGAAAGGGGAAATGGAAGCTCTACCCACGTTCACTGCCACCTAAAACAAAAACATCACGAGCCTCCAATTGACACTCGCTGATAAGCCTCAACAGGAGAGGACTCCCACCTGAACAAAAACCCAGAAAAGGCCAAAAGTGAATTGCTAACCAAACTTAGCTACAAAGCTAACTAAACAAAAGGAACATATGGCTCTCAACGCTCTCTCCAACAAATTTGGACCAACCAAAGCATCCCCTCAAACAAAAATTTGGCAATCTGAACTAAACTAAAAACTACTAACCCAAGTTAGTACACTACAAAACAAAAATAGGCCAATCTACAAATAAACAAACGTGTCAATGATAAGACAAAGACAAACTAAACAAAACCGTTAATCAATATGACAAAATGTTAAAGTAAACTAAAATACTAAAGTAAGACTAAAGTACAATATACTTTAACTTAAGGACGAGCCCCCACTTGTCACAGGCCGGCTCATAGCCTGTGGCAAAAATGAGGGGACACGCACAACAAGGTATAGGCCAAAAAAGGTTGTCTTTATTGTAAACCCAAACTATTAACTTTAAACAAAGAAAAAGGAATGAGGTAT
Source organism: Triplophysa dalaica (assembly GCF_015846415.1). Taxonomy (NCBI): domain Eukaryota; kingdom Metazoa; phylum Chordata; class Actinopteri; order Cypriniformes; family Nemacheilidae; genus Triplophysa; species Triplophysa dalaica. The sequence continues at coordinate 20,149,122 of NC_079561.1, read as the reverse complement.
GATAATGTCATAATGTAAAGTGTATGCAAACAAACAAAACAGGATCATACCTGGAGGAGCAGAGCGAGAGAGAGTGGTTAGTGAAGCAGTTTAAATACCCTGAGCCCAGGTGGCTCCAATCACTAACGACCCTCCTCTGCCTACAGGAGGAACCGCCCCTGCAAAGCAGAGGAGGGGCTGTGACAATGGAAAACATTGTTTAAACCCTTTACATTGAAGATCTGTAAAGTTATTTGGATTTTTACAACATTATTGTTGAAATACACAGTCCTGAAAAAGGGACGTTTCTTTTTTTGGTGAGTTTATATTTGAAAATAGTGTAAGGTAAAACATATACACATAACGTGCATACTGAGGCTCAAAGTACCGGAACGGGGAATAAGATTCCTCCGCTCTTAAGTCTTCCAGGGTAGCATTTTAATTTTCCCCTACGAGGCGAGACATAAAGTCCCGTTACACAGAGATACGTTTAAAAAAAAAATGAAGGAGAGAAAGATTAGGATCGTTATAGCACTAATCGGACAGGTGCTGACAGAAGAGATGTGTTTCAGATGATTCTTAACACAGAATCTGACGGAGGCTGATGGAGAAGATCTTAGAATTAGAGTCTCGCATCCAATCTTTATTTGAGGATAGTAAGACTGTTATGACCGTAGAGAACAGTTTGGATGCAAGCAATGTGAGCGCACACAGCTCGGTTCTGGTTGAAAATCCCCTGCAGCTGGGAAACTTTGTGACTGTGAGACGACATAGTCGCAAGACAAAACATCACTCAATTCAGAGAGTCAATTCATTTATAGTCTGTTTAATATTTGACCTGTGGTTCTCTCTCCTTTATCTCAAATGTGTGCTTTCACTGGGCGAGTGTGTAAAAAAAAGTATGTGAACCCTTTGGGCTTACTTGGATTTCTTCATAAATTGGTCATAAAATGTGTTCTGATCTTCATCTAAGTCACAACAATAGAGAAACACAGTCTGCTTAAACTAATACCGCACAAACATTATACGTTTTCATGTTTTTATTGAACACAACATGTAAACATTCATAGTGCAGGGTGGAAAAAGTATGTGAAACCCTAGACTAATGACTTCTCCAAGAGCTAATTGGAGCCAGGAGTCAGCCAACCTGGGGTCCAATCAATGTGATGAGATTGGATGTGTTGATTAAAGCTGGCCTGTCCAATAAAAAACACACTCCCTAGGCGTGGTCGTCCTGTAAAGATGACTGCAAGAGCACAGCGCAGAATGCTCAATGAGGTGAAGAAGAATCCTGGAGTGTCAGCTAAACACTTACAGAAATCTCTGGCACATGCTAACATTTTTGTTGACAAATCTACAATAAGGAAAACATTAAACAAGAATGGACTTCATGGGAGGGCACCACGGAGGAAGCCACTGCTGTCCAAAAAAACATTGCAGCACGTTTGAAGTTTGCAAAAGAGCACCTGGATGTTCCACAGAACTACTGGCAAAACATTCTGTGGACAGATGAAACCAAAATTGAGTTGTTTGGAAAGAACACACAACGCTATGTGTGGAGAACAAAAGGCACAGCACACCAACATCAAAACCTCATCCCAACTGTGAAATATGGTGGAGGGGGCATCATGGTTTGGGGCTGCTTTGCTGCCTCAGGCCCTGCACGGATTACTGTCATCAATGGAAAAATGAATTCCAAAGTTTATCAAGATATTTTGCAGGAAAACTTAAGACCATCTGTCCGCCAACTGAAGCTTAACAGAGGATGGACGATGCAACAGGACAACGACCCAAAGCATAGAAGTAAATCAACAACAGAATGGCTTCAACAGAAGAAAATACGCCTTCTGGAGTGACCCAGTCAGAGTCCTGACCCCAACCCGATTGAGATGCTGTGGCATGACCTCAAGAGAGCGATTCACACCAGACATCCCAAGAATATTGCTGAACTGAAACACTTTTGTAAAGAGGAATGGTCCAAAGTTTCTCCTGACCGTTGTGCAGGTCTGATCTGCAACTATAGGAAACGTTTGGTTGAGGTTATTGCTGCCAAAGGAGGGTCAACCAGTTATTAAACCCAAAGGTTCACATACTTTTTCCACCCTGCACTATGAATGTTTACATGTTGTGTTCAATAAAAACATGAAAACGTATAATGTTTGTGCGGTATTAGTTTAAGCAGACTGTGTTTCTCTATTGTTGTGACTTAGATGAAGATCAGAACACATTTTATGACCAATTTATGAAGAAATCCAAGTAAGCCCAAAGGGTTCACATACTTTTTCTATTAACTGTATGTATGCATATTGTGTGTGTCGAGGATTTGTATGTTTGTCTTTTGTGTTTTCACCTTTTTCTTGTTTTTACAGGTATATGACTTTAGTTGTTTTACTTGTAGTCAATGTGTCTCATGTACAGCTACTTTGTAACAATGAAAATTGTAAAAAGCACTATATAAATAAAGTTGAGTTGAGCTGAGAATCTGATGATGTTTTAGCAGCGGGCAGATCATTACACAGATGTGGAACAGATCAAGAGAAGATGCATTAGAAAGACTTATTTCCGTTTTGTGATTGCACCACAAGACATCGTTCGTTTGAAGAGCACAGGAATCTGGTGGGTACATAAGTCTGTAGTAGCGAGTGAAGATAAGGGGGTGCAGAATCACTGGTTGTCTTGTAGGTCAAGAGCAGATTTGGATGTGATCCGAGGGACTATAGGGAGCCAATGATGAAGAGAGGAGTGACGTGTGCTCGCTTCAGTTCATTGAAGAACACTCTTGCCGCTGCATTCTGGATCATCTGAAGAGGTTTGGTTGAGCAAGCTGGAAGTCAAGCCGGAAGACGCATTGCTTTAGTCCAGTCTGGACAGGACAAGAGCCTGGACTAGGACTTGAGTAGCATGCTCGGAGAGGAAAGGTCTAATTCTCCTAATGTTGTAGAGGATGAATCTACAGGACTGGGTGGTGCTGGCAAACTGATCTGTAAAGTTCAGCTGATCGTCGATCAACACTCCCAGGTTTCTGGCCGTTCTGTTAAAATGTGATGGTTGATGAGCCCAGTTGAATGGAGAGTTGTTCTGAATCTTTGTGTCAGCCGGGATAACAAGCAGTTCTGTTTTTGGAAGGTTCAGCTGCAGGTGATGGTCCTTCATCCAGAGCGAAATGTTGGCTAGGCCTGCTGAAATGCATGCAGAAACAGTCGGATCATTAGGCTGAAATGACAGGTGAAGTGGTGTATCATCCACATAGCAGTAATAGGAGAAGCCATGTTTCTGAATGACAGAGCCTAGGTATGTCAGCATTACAAGTTCCAGAAATAGGAAGGAGGCGGGAATCGGCGAACATTTAATCAAGTTCAACAAAATAATCAAACAACTTAACGAAAGTAATGGGCACACAAACATAATAAAACGTAACATAAAGTCCAGGCATGGTTCTCTCTCGTCCTTCACTGCTGTCTCTCCTTCTTTTATGCTTCCGAGCTCCTCCTTGAGAGATGCGAGACCAGTGCAATGCGCAGCTCATGGCTCACGCCGCTCCCTCATGGCCCCTGTCCCGCTCTGTTTGTCACAGTCATGTTTAAGGAAAAGAGCAACAGTCCATGCACTGAGCCCTGTAAACCTCATCTTCAGATAGAAGAGAGAGAAAGAGGGGAGCGAGCATGTGTCGGTGGTTTGGGCGTGATCAAGGGGCGGTGGCGCAGAGAACTGACTGCTGATCGTGGCTGTTCTCTTTATGATGAAAGACCTCAAATCATCAGCTGTTAAGTCCGATGGAGGTGAGGGGGCAGGCGGGCAAAGAAGGGCAGGGGCTGTTCCATAAGAGGCCGCTAAGAAAAGTGGCGATTAAAGCCAACACCTGACTTGAATGAGTGGAACTCATCAGTCACGCTTAATTCAGTTCCATAATGGTGAGTTGAAGATCATGTGATCTGATTAATTTGAGTCAGGTTCACCTAGTTCAGATAATTGCGTGTGCACGCTAATATTAAGCAGCCCTACAAGTCAAGTTTTGATCAAAATAATCCGCTAAGGTAAAGAGAGCGGTGATTGGTTAGTTACACACCTTTGATGTGACTACAGATTTATAAGCTAATATAAATCCCCGGTCATGTGTGGATCTGTAAACTAAAAGTATGTCAAGTGAACACTTATAAAATGTGGGTTGGGGTTACTAAAAAAATACTCTTTTGATGAGAAGACAAAAATGACTGGTGTTTAAAGGGAGAAGTGCATACATGATTGATGATAGACAGAAAATGTGAGTTAAAAGGAAAATGTTGTATTTGGTTTCATACAAATTTTAAAAAGTTATTGTTTGGAATATTTGAGGAGACATTTATGTAAAAACAGACCTTTGAAGAATATATAAGAATATTCATGATTGCAGATACAAAGATAAAATTAAATTGAAAATAAAGATAATCCCAATGAATGGAGAATAAGCAAATGTTGTCCTGCGTCGCTGATTTTTGTGTAATATTTCCAATATTTCCAGAACACTTCTATCAGAAAATTATCTATATATGTAGCTTTCCTGTAGCTGAGTGGTAAGAGCATTGTGTTAACAACGCAAGGTTGTGGGTTCGACACTGGGGATTGCAAATACCTATGTATAATGTATAGGATAAAAGAAATGTAAATCGCTTTGGATTAAAGCGTCTGCCTAATGCATAAATGTAAATGTAAATATATATCTGCCAGCGGACACCTGTCCTGGACCTGCTACATATGTTCACAGGTTAGTCTAGGTACAGAAATCACTGTTTGCACATTACATTTGAAGGCCCACTTGTGTGTTGAGATGCTCACATTTTGTATTTTGCAAATGTGATTGTCTGCAGGATACTGTAGACTGGGACCACATGTGACAGAGGGAAAATTGAGTCATTACAACAAAATGCCAATAGTACTCCATCAAATTATTTTTGTTGTTCCTGCAGAATAATGCACAGAAGATAAAGACTGTGTACAAGCTCTACCTCCGTACAAAAAGAAATATCGCTGAAAAGTTCAATTGAAAGTTAAACCTGAAAATCCAACAACTGGTAAATATGTTTGGATTAATATCTTTTTACCCAAAATAATTGTTTGAAATTGTTTAACAATTATCTATTCATTGGGGAATGTTTAAATTCAAACTTTATTGACATTAGTTTAAACAGTTAAAGTATAACAAATCGGTATAATCTAACACAGATGAGACAATATATTCATTGATTATTGTATTCTATTGTATTCTTGATTTCTTTAAAACAAAATATGTAATGTTCATTAAAGTGATGTAATATTGCATCATGACATAGAATCAGTGGTAATATCATCACATTACGTTGCCCTCTAGTTAAGCAAAAGCTAAGGCTTAGCCTGACAGTAAACCCGCCCCGACCAGGCTAATTTCCCAACATAAATTGCCGTAGTAACAGAGTTCAAACTGTTTTTAATTTGCTTTATGAAACCAAATCGGCTGACAATAAGTCTAATTTAACAAAATAAGCCTGGCTTACTTCATAATCTTGTTTTATGGAACAGCCCTCAGAGAAGATTTTAAAGAGAGTCGTGTTGAGTACACACACAAACCATCACACTCAATAAACACACAACACATTTATACGGAATGAAACTCCACCTCTGTCTGAATGAAGCGGATGCTGAGTCTGGTGTGCTTTAGAAGAAGATTGTGAAGAGAGAACATCTACCACAATAGCAAAGATCAAAGGCTTTATTTAAACAGTTTCACAATCATAATTCAATATTATAATCATTCATAGATATAAATAGACTTCACACAGAAATCAAAGATCAAAGGCCCAAATCACCAGGTGAAATAACACTGACGTGTGTATGCATGTGATTGTGCTCACACCTGTACATTTGAAAACATCCTCACAGATACATCACAAAACTCAAAACAAATACAAAACTAAAGACTTCTCTGGACTTGCTGAGTGACAATAAAACCACACAACAGAGCAAACATGAAGATATTAAATAAAAGAGAAACCGAGGAGAGGTGCAGCGCATCAAAACTGTCCATGAACACAAGACACAAACCTGACAAAACATCAACACAACACATGACTCCTGCTACACAAAACTGGTTTCAGTGCTTCCTCAGGTACGTTTGAGCAATCTTAGCTTGCCTCAAATGTTGCTGTTTAATTGGTTTAAAGTCCCAGTGAAATTACAAATGACAAAATGCCTATTTTTTCATGAAATTTTGCTGTGTTTATTGTAAATAGATGATCAATTTGGGTCGTTCTCTTTTTAAAATGAATGTGCCCTCATCATCTTCAGTTCACCCTTGTATGGTGTTCAGGTCATTTTTTATCAAAGAAAAATGAAACCATTAATAATTTTTTCCTTGGCTTTGGCTTATTTTCTGTGGAGAACACAATTCAGGACACATTTTCAATGACCGCACGCTGTACACCCCCTACACATTTATATACATACAGGCTGTTCAGGTGAACAAGACCAAGGGCTTATAAAAGTGTGGAAACACAGGTTCACAATGTGTACCTTCATTGTGTCCTTTTCATGCCGTGGCCCCCTTTAAGAATGACTGTGTGTGTTTCTGTGTGTGTGAGAGAGAGAGTGATCGAAAGTGTGTGTAAGTGTGAGTTTCTGTTTCTGCCCCTGCCGTTCCCGGCAAAAAAAAGTGGAGCAGTTCAATTCATAAATGTGATCTAACAATGGGACAGGGCAAATATTAACCATATATGTTGTTAAGATTGCTTGTTATTGGGAGGAAATAAACATCTTTTCATTACTTTAACATAAAGTGTAACTCTGTATCAGCACCTGTTGTATTATTGCTCCTGTGTGACAGATTGCTTATTGCTCCCTGAACTCTCTGTAAGTTGCTTTGGATAAAAGTGTCTTCTAACTGACTAAATGTTACTTAGTGATGGTGTTGAATTAAAAACCTAGAACTGCAGCGGGTCCACTAGACCCACAAACACTGGGTGAGTAATAAAAATATGAACACCACACACGGGTTAACATCTGAAAATGCACTTCCATCCTGAAATGACTATACATCTTAAATGATGTTGGTTAGACAGCTTGGGCGGAGCATCCTTTAACTCCTCCCCTTTAAGTGTATGTACTGATTGGCTTGGTAACCCTGTCTCCTCACCACCAATTGCCTAGGGCCGGATTCACGAAAATGTTCTTAAGACAAAATATAAGAACTTTCGTAAGATATATTGTAGGAATTTCATAAGATTGTTCGCAAGTGCAATTCTCAAACATTTCTTAAAACATTCTCAAATACTTTCTAAAGAACATCTTAATCTTTGTCGTAAGAATAAAATAATATGATTTAACTGGCTTGCTCGTGTGGTAACTGTATATGTATATCTATACAATTAAATTTAATGTGTGTAACATGAACATTGCATTCTAATAGCCTATATATATTAGCTTGTGATGTGTTAAACGGCATTTACGATTGCATGTTAGCTAATATGTTAGCAAGTGTTAAAACATAAACTTATTATAACATAAATTATAAATGCAAAATAATTGTTACTACGGCATAAAACTTGTGACCTCTCTCCGTTTCGTCAGTTTGTCAGAATAATGTAAAAAGCAGTACAATAATGAAAGCTAAAGTAAGGGTGCTAGAGCTTATTATTAACCTATATCAAAATAAATATTCCTTAATGGCTAGTAAACGTCAAAATGATGATTCAGGCTCAATACAATACATGTCACATGTGAAACAACCAAATACACGTATTAAACATTTTACCTATTGAGATTTAAAACAACCATGAGGCTGTCTCAATTTTACGATGATATTTACGCCAGCTTTTGTTATGAGAATTTGGATTCTTTGGATTTTAAGATCAATCTGTTTTCAAACATCAAATCAAATAGAAAGACGGATGCCACTCGGCTATTTATTTCACTGGGAAATGCGGCAAAATATGGAAGTAAAAACAATCGCAACTTCCGGTTCACGGGGACTTTAAGCTCATTATAATTTCTCTCTCTTTACCTGAGATATACACACCCATTTTTTCCATGTTGAACACAATTAGCTTTTGTTTTTGTGCGTGTGCAGCAGCAAGTCAGTGTGTGTGTGTGTGTGTGTGTGTGTGTGTATATGTGCAGGCCCCTCAGGTGTGTTTTTGTACATGTGAGTAGCAGTCAGTAAGTGTGTGTGTGTGTGCTGGCCCCTCAGGTGTTTTTTTGTGCGTGTGTGTAGCAGACAGTGTGTGTGTCTGGCAGAGCATGTGAGCGGAGCGTGCAAATATAGTCTGAGCGCTGAGGGGGTCTTTACCCAAATGGTGGAGCGATTGCTCTGTGTCGCTCCAGTTCCGCTCCGACAGCGCTCACAGCACGAGTCTAGGGCATGCACAAATCCAGCCAGAATTCACCTGTGCCTTCAAAAATGTACAATACTGTCAGCCTATACTTCAAAAATCGTTCATTGTGAAGGAGAGATGGAGTTCGTGAAATATTTCCAAAAGCAAATCGACAGGTCGTACTGGTTTACAATTCCTGTTAAAAAACTAGATGATAACGATGTTGAACATGAACAGGAATGTGGTGATACGATTTCAGAAAGTAAGGATTCGTATTTCAATCTAAAAAGAAAAACATGACAGTGTGATGCGCAAACATGGGGAAGCCAGAGCAAAAAGTGAGCATTTTATATTGGTTGACATCTGAAAATATTGTCTATTTGCAGTGCGGTTTGGACACGGTGTCCGTCAAAAATAGTCAAGGCATCTTTCTTCAGCGAAGCAGTTGCGTAGAGACACTTTTGAAACACACCGACTATTGAAACATGCCGCGACACGTCTGGTGTAAACACAAGCATAGACTAGAATGACCGCGATCAGTTCCAGTAGCCGGTGTTAGGCATGCAGAGGAAATTTAAATTTGAGCGAGCGTGCAGAGATTTCACCGGAGTGGATGGGATGAAATTGTCGATGAGCGGGGAGGGGAATTGAGCGGAGCAGTTTGGTGCGACTCTGAGCGCTGGAGCGGGGAGCAGAAATTCCACCGCTCAGCTCCGCTCACATGCGCTGGTGTCTGGTTCAGGCAGCGCAGGACTGCAGGTGCAGTGTCAGGGCCCCCTGGCTGTGCAGACGCAGCAGACGCAGGAACTCTTCCGGCATGCGATGCCTGCGGTGGCTCGGGCCCCTGTTGTCATAATAATGATGCGGGACCTGCCGCTGCATTGGGTCGATGTCAAACGGCCAGAAACCGTACACGTGCACGTCCTCACACACCTCCAGCGCAACATTGATCATCATGAACCCCGTCGAGAGGCGATTCACCTTCAGGCCACGCGACTTCCAGAAATTGGCCAGGTTCCGCAGGTAAGAGGGGCTGAAGAACACCACCGGCTGCTGGGGTCTGACTGGCTGAAGGGCTTGAAGAACTGTCATGGCATATTTTGTATTAGAGGGGAAGGCGAAGGCGGGAAGGATGAGATGTGCGTTCCCGTACACGCTGACGTGCTTCACCAGCCGATCAGGGCCATTCTTGTCTTTGTAACTGCACACACACAAACATGACAGAAACTTCAATTCACTTGTATCCATTCATCAAATTTTTTATCTTATTTTTTAAACTTTTATTCAAATGAACAATTGTGTGTTTCTCTGGCTCATTTGGTTGATGTGTGAAGATTGAACTCACTTTAAGTCGTACTGCCAAAGTTATACACGTCAATGTACATGAGAGAGATGCAGGTGTGGCCCATCATATCTGAATCTCTTTCTCCAGCTCACACATGGAATCAAATACAACCCCTAATAGCATACTGTAGTGTACATACATCTGGGAGACGTCTATTTGATGTCTGCAATTACATCTCTGAGATGTTGCTTCTGTTATGTCATATAGACATATATACGATGTATGTAAGACGTTTGTCCATTTGCATTACCAAAGCTGAAGTACATCATGGTTCAACTGTAGTAACTATAATTCAACTGTGGTTAATTTGTTGTTCCTGTGCTTTTTAATGCAAATACTCTAGTTCAACTATGCTTACTATAATAAAAAATATTATTCATTTTCATAAGGGCTTTTATTGAGATATCAGCAGATAAGAGGAATCATAATTTTAATCTCAAGTATACGATTCCAAGCCTTGGCATTCTGATTCCAGATTGTAATTGATTTTCGATTCCCAACCCTACAGAAAACCCAGAGGTGTAGTCCAGGGTAAGCTTTGTATATGCCCACTTCTAAATCACCCCTGATGCGCAACATTCAGCAGTATCTGCGAGCCAAATTGCCCATTTTTTCCCTAGGATGGTGAAGTCATGACCCCCGCTATACTCTGCCTCTAATTGGCTAGTACTGCCTGCCTTTACTGATAAGATTGGTTAACTTTAGGCAGTTTAACAAAAATTATGAGACGTTGTAGCTGCTCGACTTACTTAACCAAAGGTGACACTATGAAAAAGTTTAAAGGTTTAAAAACATGATTAAAAACCTGTCAACTTATTCTCGTTGACATAGTCAATGTGGCTGACAACTCCACTAACAAATTTGAACAGTCAAAATGAAGTGCGTCTTTTCTGCCTGGGCACTCTTGTGAGTATTTGCAGGGCATGTGTCGTCAAACTAATGAAGATCATTTCTGAATTTGCTTGTGTTTGCATGTTTGCATGTGTGTTCTTCTGTTGCAGCGCAGTGACACCTATCGGCCACCGTAGTAATGTATACAGGTCTGACTTTAAAAGGCAGATATTGTGAGATCACAGGTGAACAAACAGAGCAACAATGTCATGTAGAATGAATCAATTGTGGGTGCAGTTCTCGTTCTATGTTCGGTGGACACAGCCCCATACAAAGCTTTCTGCTGCTTGCAAACCGACTGTTAATCATTTATCTTTAAATCTGGAAACATCGTATTACCATTCATTTGCCACTCTGATTCCACTAGCAACGCGCAAAACAATGCAGGCTCACTCTTGCTCAAATCCAAGGTAAATTACCATCGCTATCATCTCTGACATGTGTTTTATTGAAGAAGATACATTGTAATTGGTTAATTGGTTGTAATTGGCTTTGGTGCTCTATTCTGAACTAAACTGCAAGCGTGAAAGCCACCTAAGGGGGGCCTCAACCAAAGAGCAGCCTAGGGGCACCTGACCACCTTATCCCGCCCCTGGTTGTCATCAGTCAGTATGTGTCATGATAATACGTGTACATTAATGTGACTGTTCTCTCATCATCTGTGCGTGGACACTCACTTCTTCTCTATCTGACTGGGGTTTATGGTCACCAGATGCGTCTTCACACCAACATCGCTGTCATTAATGGGAGCCAAATTAAACCTGATAAAAGCAAACACAGTAAGAGCAGGACAGAGGATGGCGGCGAGAGCGCGGGACATTATGGGATGTCTTTACCTTATGACGAAGTCTGCACTGTCAATCTCGGGTCCACAGCTGCTGTTCTGCAGAATCCCCCCGCTGCCCACCACAGCACAATGGCCCAGACTACCAGACGTCCACGGAAAATCCTACACAACACAACAAGATTACAGTACACAAAACCTCATCCAATAATAAAGACTCACAAACACACACACCTCAGGAAACATGTTGTGAAGTTTTTTGTCTATCTTGTGAGTGAGTTTCATTTCTGTTTCGTATGGGATCTCTTCATTGATAGCTGTGTTGTGTTTGGTGAGGAATAAAGATCCTGTGGCATTACAATAAAGATTCAGTCTAATCCTGTCAGAAACACACAAAGAAAATACAAAACGTTCACAGTTCGTCTCTCTTTACACAAGAGTCAATACAGACAAAACACCCATAATGCATCAGGACAGACATGACGACAACCGCATCGCTTACTGAAGGGATAGTTCACCCAAAAATGAAAATTCTGTCATCATTTACTTTACCTTCGAGTTGTTCCAAATCTGTATGAATGTCTTTGCTCTGATGATCAAAGAGAAAGATATTTGGAATAATGCTTATAGCCAGACAGATCTCAACACACATTGACTCCCATAGTAGGAAAAATGGCAATGGCTGACAAAAGTGCCCCCGAACTGATGCTGTCCTACATTCTTCAAAATATCTTCTTTTGTGTTCATCAGAACCAAAATTAAAAAAATGTAGTAATTTTGCCAACTACGGAAGTCAATGGGGGACAGGATCTGTCTGGTTATGAGCATTCTTCCAAATATCTTTCCCTGCGTTCATCAGAATAAAGACATTTAAACACATTTGGAGTAACTCGAAGCAGAAGAAATGATGAAAGAATTTTCATGTTTGGGTGAAGAATCCCTTTAATATCAGTGATGTCAGAGTTTGTGTCTTATGCTATTAGATGAAAAATGTTCATTCCGAAAGTAAACTCAACTGTAATAAATCACAAATACTGTAAAAGATTAAATAACTGTCAATAAAATGAAAAATATGAAGTAACACAACCACACGAGGAGAATAAATGATGAGAGAATTAGAGGTCAACCGATATGCGTTTTTCATGACCAATGTCAATATGGATTATTACAGGTCAAGTAGACCGATAACTGATATTTTGAAGTGATATATATGAGGTGAGCCAGCTGAGGTGGCTCTGGCATCTTTTCCGGATGCCCCCTGGACGTCTTCCCGGGAAGGTGTTCCGGGCATGCCCCACCGGGAGAAGACCCCGGGGAAGACCTAGAACAAGCTGGAGGGACTATGTCTCCCGGCTGGCCTGGGCACGCCTCGGTGTCCCCCCTGAAGAGCTGGAGGAAGTGTCTAGGAAGAGGGAAGTCTGGGCATCCCTGCTTAGACTGCTGCCCCCGCGACCCGGCCCAGGATAAGCGGAAGAAATTGGATGGATGGATATATGTCAGGTGTAAAAATTAAAAAAATATTTTCAAAATTAAGAATAACAAGAGCTCTGACAAAAACTTTGCCCAAACATGAAGACACAAAAAACATGCTTACTTCATGCTTTCTATAGTAACACCATGGTAAACATTAGGGAAATAAACAAACAATAGTTGATTCGACATATATGGCCTACAGCCATATCTTCCTGTAGCCCAAGTCTGGTTGCCCACTGGAGCTAAGCCGGCTGAGCCTGGTCAGTACCTGTATGGGAGACCTGCTGGGAAAACTAGGTTACTGCTGGAAGAGGTGTTAGTGAGGCCAAGCAGGGGGTGCTAATCCTGTGGTCTGTGTGGGTCCTAATGCCCCAGTATAGTGACCGGGACACTATACTGTCATGAAGTACCGTCCCTCGGATGAGACGTTATAACGAGGTCCTGACTCTCTGTGGTCATTAAAATCCCAGGATGTCCTTTAATTAAGAGTAGGGGTGTAATCCCAGTATCCTGGCCAAATTTGCCCCTTACGCCTCTGAACATCATGGCCTCCTAATCATCTCCAAGTATACCAATAGGCTTAGTTAAAATCCTGTTTCTTCTCCACCAATAAGCTGGCGTGTGATGGGCGTTATGGCGCAATATGGCTGCCGTCGCATCATCCAGGTAGATGCTGGATATTGATGGTGGTTGAGGAGATCCCCCCTTACCATGTAAAAGCTCTTTGAGTGCCCAGGCAGAAAAGCGCTATATAAATGTAATGAATTATTATGAATTATATTTAACAAAGATAATTTATGTTTTCTTCTGCCATTGTTTGGGTCTTTAGCTGTCTTCACTGATGCGGATAGAAACTGCACATGTCTTTACTTTCATGCATAGTATATAATCGGAAAATAACAATATTAATTGGATCATTTTAAAGTAGACACTTCGAAATTTCTTTATACACATGCTTTACGTTTCTATGATGAGTATTCCATTCCATTCCATTTTCTACCACTTATCCGAACTACCTCGGGTCACGGGGAGCCTGCGCCTATCTCAGGAGTCATCGGGCATCAAGGCAGGATACACCCTGGATGGAGTGCCAACCCATCGCAGGGCACACACACTCACTCATTAACTCACGCACTCACACCCTACGGACAATTTTTCCAGAGATGCCAATCAACCTACCATGCATGTCTTTGGACCAGGGGAGGAAACCGGAGTACCCGGAGGAAACCCCCGAGGCACGGGGAGAACATGCAAACTCCACACACACAAGTCGGGAGCGGGAATCGAACCCCCAACCCTGGAGGTGTGAGGCGAACGTGCTAACCACTAAGCCACCGTGCCCCCCATGATGAGTATTCGCAGTTTTAAATCTGTTTCAATGCCGCGGTTCAGAAAGATGCACGCGGAGAGAGACGACTGAAGCTCAGCCTGTATAGAGCGTCACGAAATGGATTGAAGAACAGAACCCAATGCCGGCAGGTGAAGGGTAAACCAAAAGACACAAAAACAAACACCCTAGATGGGGAAGAAGCACAATAAATAATAAAAGACTTAAAACTGAAATACTTCCCGCAAGAGGAACAAAACAAACCAGGCAAAAACGGTAATCCAAATGATAAAACCAAAAACACGAAGGGAACAATAAACAGGAACAACAATCAGACATGAAGTGGCTTGTGAAACAAACAATGAACAGACACAGGACTAGGAATACACAGAGTTAATGAAGGGGAACATTAACGAGGGATGATGACACAGGGAGAGATACGGGCAGGTGACAAGACTAAACATTCAGGGAGACTGTCGTGAAGAAGAATGGACAGGTGAGGGAGATGAAACACTGATGGGGCGGAGCGAAACAAAAGACAGGAGGACACGCGGCAAACTGTCAAAACAAACCGCCACGTGTTTCCACACAAGACGAAACACACACACATACACACACAAGACGTGATAATGACACGGCCCTGTACCCAATGCACGAAAAACAAGACAGGAAGGACAGGACCCTGACGTTTACAAAAGAAAAACATTCTGTAGATAATGAGTACACACAAATAAAAGTAGACCAATCACAGTTTCAAATCATGTATTGGTCTTATTTGTATGACCAAAATGACTTTATCGTCAGCAATAAAAAAAGATGTTAAGACATGAAGGAAAAACACAGATCTGAAGACACTCACTGAACACAACCGACTGTGTTTACGTGTATATGAGCCAAGACCGGCATTATAACGTGTGTCTGAACACTTATGCGTAATACATTACGAAAATAACTCCATCTGACACTTGATGCGAGCAGTTTGATTGGCAGCTGTGTCCCGTGTGCGCGTGCATTGACTGAAGGTCGTCTTTTGAGAGCACGCGAGTACATGATGCTTTGAAAGAGTTTGTGTTTGTGATTAGCATGATTAAAATAATGTGATAATGCTTATTCCGTCAACTGATGCGCGACCACTGAAGCAGCTAATCCTTCCAGTGCCTTCAGCCCCTGCGTTGATTGGCTGGACTTGTGACTCCCAACAAATCAGATGCGCGGTGGGCGGGCACTACTCTAGGAACAGACTAGAGTGACGTGTTCAGACGACTCTCACTAAACCCTTGGCAGCATCAGAGCCAAATAGCGCATTTCACAATTATATTACTAAATCGGCTTTTAAAATGACCGGTGTCGGTTATCGAAAAAATGCTTAATATCGAAGTCGCTAACCGGCCAGTTCGATAGACCCCTAGACGGAATTGAGATGTTTAGATGCACAGTTACACAAAACAAAGTAATGAAAGGTGATTGAATTCCATTGGTCGCTCTGGAGTGTGTTATTAGCCATTTTTGTTTGCATTGGTTTCTATGGTGCAGACAAACATCATATGTCCACCTGCCTCACTGAAGCTCAATGTTTAAATACAGATGAATTACTCACTTGTTTGACGCTCGTTCACTTGTGTTTGATCTGTACGGGCAGTTCATTAAATTCAAAACGTCCTGAGTGAATTTCATGATGTCAATTCTAAAGAAAGAAAGAAAGACACACACACACACACACACACACAAAGAGATGTTTCATTCTCTTCCTTACACAGAAACACTAACTGTTATAACATTGTTTTGGTGGTTTCGTGGTATTATGGGTCAAAAATATGGAAAACTTTCAACAGCATCAATTCAACAGTCCAGATTTCAGTGTCTGGCTACTTTATTTAAAACTTTGCTGTAGTTTTACGGCAGTTTGCTAGTGACTAACTGTAGATTTAATTTGGCATTCTGTTTTGAACATACCAAGTTCTTATATTTTCTTTCTTGAAACCAGCAAGAAGTTTCTTGCGTAGGTCACTTATCCTGTTATGTAAATGTATCATCATTTAAGACGTTTCATTCGAGGAGATTGGATCCAAAATGCGATAACTTTCAGAAATCATTTGTCAAATGGTTTTTTTTTATTGTGTTGGTTAGCATTTGTTTTTCAGTTATTATGGCTTAAACAAAACAAACCAACTGCAGTTTGATTGATATTAATTATAATGCACAATAAAAAAACATGATTTGATCTCATTTTGGAACCAAAATCTTTTTTACTATTTTTACTAGGAAACAAGACTAAAATGCTTAAAAAAGAATGTCATTTTTGCATTGCGAATAGACCTACTGTGCTAATGCCAGTAATGAGACCGGTCTCTTCTTGCTCATGTTGAATCTCAAAAGTCACAGCGTTTCAATGGAAAGTTTAAATCAAATTGAAAACAGTTCTAATAGGAAAGTAATTCAATCTACAGTAAGTTACTGGGGAACATTCTGCAAAACTATGTGTCCTTAAGCAGTTCAAATATTTTTTAGCCTAGTAAGTCGAAAGAGATTTTGCAATAATAGCATTCCTGCATGGGAAAAACAGTTGAAGTGTATATTAAATAAATATATTATATTATTGTATCTCAAAATGTGTACTTTGAGTGAAACAGTTGTGTTTAAGTAGGCTACTCAACAGTTATTGTTTAACATATGGTTGGGCGAAATGTGGGCATTCTGGGTTTAACTTAACTCAACAGTATAGAGTCATAGGTTGAACCAAAAACAAAAGTATTGTCAAGCATGAATTCAGAGGTTTTGTTATCAACTGGCAGGACAGCATTCCTTTAAAAAAAATAGAGCACATGCTAAAGAATGCCACCGTGTTATAAGTAAATGTCAAAGATGACATTTCATGTGTGCTTGAACCTTTGAGCTGGTTTGATGTTGTCTGATGAGAACTGTTCTCTGAGTTTACTGCAATGTAACTGGTAAAACGTGTCTGTAACTGCATCCCTGAAGCCAAGAACACAGAACACAAAACATCAAGATGCTTTACATCGTATTTAGTAAAGAAAAATACGTTTCTGTTCATAGCCTATGGGTTTACATATCACATTATAAATATACATTTTTTGATAATAATAAAACCCAATTGTATTTCGCACCTATAAACTTTTTTTCTGATTAAAGCTATTGTTCAGAATAACTGGTAAAACGTCTCTGTCATTCAATGAGCTTAAGGTTAAATCATAGGAATGTTGCTTGAGGATTAACAAGCAATTTTAAAGGGCTATAGGCCTACTCTCTCAATAATGCAGAAAACTGTTTTTAACTTCTCATTTTTACTACTTAGAACATAATCAACTAAAATAATAATCAATAATATTTAATACATAATTCATTAATAAAATTAACCGTGGTCAGGTTTGTTCTTTTTACTTATAAAATACATGACGATCGGTTGTTATTCACATAATTATTATTATTACAAATCTTCAGTAAGTGCTGCTTTGAGTTTTACACATCAAACGCATCTTTTTCGTTTAACATTCGCTTATTTGAATGACCAAAATACGCCATAATCAGTTTTGTCAAGAAAAAACGACAGACATTTCAACAAAACAAATACATGATAAGTTTATCACAACTGATCAATAATAATAATCAAAACACACGAGACTACTCTTATTCTCTTATACAGAGATTATCCATTAAACTTCAGTTTTCAGACATCAAAATAACAAACAGATGTAGAATGAAGATGTTCTGACCCGGTGTTGTGTGAATATGATGTGTTGTAGATGAGACACACACTCTGAGAGATGATGATCACCGTCAACAGACTGAAGATCCATCGCAGCACGAGCACAGCCATCAGATCACAGTGTGAGTGTGTATGTGAGAGAGAGAGAGAGAGCGTGTTCTGGTCGTGATGGAGGGTTAAAGGTTTAATGACGACACACACACACCTGCAACCCCTCCTTTTCCTCTGTGAACATTTGCTGACTTACTCAATCGTAACGAGTTAAGTGGGTTTCTGTGCGGAATGTGACGTTTATATGCCACTCACCGGGTGTGTTACAGCCCTGCTTAAACCTTGAACCTGTTGACACTGAAACAAACTTTAATATATGTGACATGTGAACGAAAAGTGCTTTTGAAACAGAACGGACACAACTCGTCAATGCATTCGTCATTTTTTCTGTCTGGGTGTGTTTTTATTGCCAAGGGTGAATACAAAATAAAGTTCCAAAATAGACTGTACAACGGATTCAAAGCGTTAGTAATCGCCTAATAACGTTATTCCAAATAAAAAAATCTAACACTTAAGTACAGAAAACTAAAAACAAAACATAACCCCGGTCATGGCAAAAATTCCTCTGGCCATAGTCAGTGAATTCCAAAGTCACTGAATCCATTTATTCTCACACATATATGAACGACAAGAATGCACGAACATGAACAGAGACTTCTAGAGAACAAGCCCAACCCTCACAAACTTTATATGACTGTTAAAATGAAAAAGAATGATTGCTCATTTATTGAAATATTTGCTTCTCTTTTCGGTAGCAGGGGCGCCGTCGGTCAAATCACTAGAGATGCCTAATTAATACAACTCCATTGCGTTTCCACACATTAAATACAATAACAATAGAATGTAAATTATTTTATTTATTAAAATTATCAAAGTAATTGGGACAATAAAAGACCTCCCTTCTGGTGAAAGTGGCCTATTTGTCAGATATGGTGACCCATAACCGAAATGTGACCTCTGCATTTTACCCGTCCAGTGAGTAGTGAACACGTCACGCACTGCAAGACGTGAACACACGTAATGTACCCCAGCAGTGGGCATCTATCACTGCAGCCCCCGCGGAGCAAACGGGAGTTGGTGTCTGCTCAAGGGCACGTGTCGCTACCGGCTGGCCCTGAGAATCGAACCCAGCACCCCTAACCTTACCATACACTGCATTATTAAACACATCTTTTTTAATAGTTTCCATATCGTGTACAAAAGAAATGCCTGTGTGATCTAATATGTGAAGATGTAGACAAGTGTGTTCGGCGACATTCCAACATTCAACGATCAGAACAGAGTGCCGCTTTTACACTCGAAAAATAAATACACACATTTCCACAGTCTAAACTATTGTGATGATCTTTAATGAGGATCTTTATCCACGCTTTGTTCCCACTGTTTTGTCTGAATGTCACTGGCAGAAAACACAAAGTGAGGAGAGCTGAATAATAGCATCACTGATCTCTTTATTATAGCCCGAGTCTTCTGACTTTATTTTACTGTTGAGACATTCTGAAAATGTTCTCTCGTAAATGATCATATGTCATGTCATGTCAATATCCGGGTGTCCATAAAGACAGATCATGGTTAGCAAAGATGTTTTAAAGACTTGTAAAGTCTATATTCTATTTTCATCACTATAGCCTACTCTGTGTGTTTGTCAATGTTCACGGTTTTAAACGACTTCAGAACCCGGAGGGAACAGAATGTTCACATGCAGGACGAATACACATTACGGGCTGTTTTCCTTGTTAAAACATCCTCAAATGAACCAAGCAATAATAAATATGAATTAAACACATTTCGTTCCATTTTCTTTTTCATGAAAAATATTCATGATGCGACACTTGAACACAGAAAGTTTTTTTCGAAAAATGTTGTCTTCAAAACATAAAATGACCTGCGATTAATTGAGGATTTATAGGATTAATCATTATAAATAATTAAATAAATCATCTTTTGTCGTATTTCGATGACATGTTATTGTTTGGGTTTTTACTGCTTGGCTTTAGCATCGTATACGTCAATATATTAAACTACATATTTTGTAGTATAATTAATTGACTTTTACAGTGTGTAAAACTATAAATACTACACTTGTAATCATTTAACACATTTAAAAATCCACCAAAAACCCGTGATTGCACTTAAAAGTCAGTTTTTTGTACGATGACATGAGATGCAGACCAGGATTTATGTGTAAGACTTTTCCATGTATTTCTTCCACACAGACACAAACCCGTTATTTCATTGCAGTAAATTTAATCTGTTTTATTTTACCGAGCCGTTTCTCAGCTCAGCACGTGCTCTTCAGTAAAGTAAAGCGCTTACGGCATTATCAAGTTCAGGTCTGATGACGTCATAGTTCGTTAGAAATGACAGTTCAAACACCGATCAGACAAAACCCATCAAACGAGTTGAGTGTGAACTAAAGCCTTCATCAGTCAACGAAAAAGATGCTGTCATAAAACACAAAGCTTTCTCTTTACATGTGCTTACATGTGTAAGACAAACCGTGTCAGATGAAGAACTGAAGAACACAGACACATAAAAAAAAACATTATCATTATGTTTGATATTATGACTACTAATGTAGGGTTAATGTAGACCTTATGCAGTTTTATTTAAACGAGTATTGGGGTAAATGAACTGATCAGAGGCTCATTTCAGAAAGTAGGTTTAGTGAAAAATCTGAGTATATTAACCCTGAATCGAGGGAAACTCTGGGTTTTCAGTTTCAGAATGTGAGGAAGGTAATGATGGGTTTAAATGTAGCTTCTGTTAATAGAGTTGTAGCTAAGGAAGTGTTTATGCTAATTAGTCGAATAATTTTTGGGGGACTCAAACACCCCTACATCCACATGAGCATGAATTAACTATGCGCCCATACAATATGATTGATTAATAAATGTATCTTAAATTAAAAAAGAAATGTCTACATGTGATGTTCTTTAGAAACAAACTTACATAAACAAACAGCTCGTCTTACGATCTTCATTTACATTTAGAGAAGGCGTGTTTTTTTCATAAAGAAGTAAACATGCAACTAATAACTAAGAAGTGGTAAAGTAAGAAAATAACACTGAAAAACTAATGTAAACATTATGAAAAAGTTCAGATGAGAAACTTTACATAATCAAATGAATACAAATCCATAGCCTTACCAGGTCTGTTTTATCACTTTCTGTAGATTATGTCAGAATATGAAAAAGCTGTCCTACATTTACTGGCTAAATGCCAACTGTCAGATTAATCCGTTAGATTTGGTAAAACATGTAATGAAGTTAACAAACGTAACTGACACATCACATCAAATTTGTCATTTGTAAATATTCACAAAACAGTGACAAACAAAACAACTTCAAAAACTTAAGTGTAAATGCCTGACAACTTTGTAATGACTAAATGCAAATGTTGAAACCCTACAAAAGGTTAACAAAAGAAGAACAATTTAAGAAATATAACAAATTTTCTTACATTCACGTGTAGCAAAACATGCCAAATCAAGGCTCCCCAGAGTAGTGGTCTTTAAGGGTCCACTTCAGTTCCGAAAACCTGAGACCCAAGTCAAGAGAAACACTTGTTAGTGTTTAATGTTCATTTATCTTTCAGATTAAGAGGGGTTTGTTATATTTTATGTCCGAATTAACATTGTTCAGAAGAATCGTGGCTTTGCTAAGGTAATGGTCGGTTGCTCTATGTCCCAGGATGCTTTCCATGACATTGAATAACGAGAGGTAATGAGGCATTCTTTTATGGAATTAGGAACAAGAAAATGATTGATGTTTACTATTCTAGTTGTCAGGCCTTGCCTTTTTTTTTTTTTTTGGGTTGTTTCCGTATTTATTTTGCTGTGTTTTGTCTTTTGCATTGTTCTCACGTCTGGTACCCCATTTAGGCTCTTAGTATTGTTAGTAACCCTCACCTGCTCCTCATTTGTGTTCCTTCTGTTTCAGCTCGTTTTGGCTTTCTCTCCATGTGGCGATGTAAATTGTTTGTACAGTGTTTTGCTCGCAGTGCTTGGAGTTTACCTTTTGATCTATCCCTTCGTAGGAACGAGGCATCCTGTGAGCTGGTTAGGATTTATTTTCCCTTACGGCTTCTCTTTTGGTTCTCGTGTTCCTTTTTGAATTTCAGTGGATTATTCACTCACAAAGTTTTACTGCCAGTGGAGTTTCCTGTGTTTACGGTCAGGAGTGCCCTGCCTCTTTTCTAGCTTTCCTGTAGCTCAGTGGTAAGAGCATTCCGTTAACAACACAAGGTTGTGGGTTCGATCTCAGGGGATTGCAAATACCTATGTAAAATGTATAGGATAAAGCAATGTAAGTCACTTTGGATAAATGCCTCTGCCAAATGCCTAAAAGTAAATGTAAACTTCTCTCTCACGGAGGTTACAGCTGGCCGTGCTTGTTCTGGTCAGGAGTGCCCTGCCGATTTATTGTTTGCTGCTGTGAACTTTGTGCTAATAAACTGTGTTTACTTCACCTGCATCTGAGTCCTTTTGAGAACCGTGACGCTAGTGTCCTGGTTATGTTTAAGAGTTTTTATGTCAGTGGTTTTAAGAGGTTATCATTGTACTGCTCATTCTGTGTGATAGCATGGAGAATGATCATAAACACTGTTTTAATCCAAATACTTTTTACTCCAGTTTATTTGTGCAATAAAGAAGTGAGACGGTAGTTTTTCGACCGGTGTATAGGATTGAATCCATAAAAAAAACATATATTTGTAGCAAATTGACTACTTTATGAGTTTTAGTATTAAAATAAATATTACCTTAATAATTTTCTCAAGGTTCCTAATGATATCTAGGGACAATTGTTTTGTTATTGTAATATTGAATACGTGATCATATCTGATTGTTCAGGAGGAATAAGACTAAACAGAAAGTCTGGTGATTTTCCACTCTGGTGGTTTTATATGACACGTCCTGTTTCAAGCTTATAAATATTAGTCCTTAATACAATAAACTTTGGACTCTGATTGAACAAGCACTTGTGTCTGTGTCAAACTTTGTCTCCAGGCCTGAAACTCTGGGTGTTCAGTCGATTAGACTCTTCAACCGTAGAATATTGTTTAGATAAGGGGACATAAGAAGTTTACATTCTTACAGTTGGGGGCAGCGAGGCTGGCGACAGTAATTAATCAAATAATTATTAACAAATATGAATAGGTTTCAATTCATGTTAGTGGGATTCGACTTCCCGTTGTTGTGACAGCGAGGCTGGCGACAGTAATTAATCAAATAATTATTAACGCACGAATATGAATGGTTAATGCAGTCTTGATCACACTGTAATTTGGGATCGAAGTGTTAGCTTTGAGGAGGCTTTGTTACTCACGAAAAAAAAAAATCTGTTTAATGTTTATTCTAAAAGATAACATTGTTACAGTTAAAATTGAAAATATTATTGATATCACTGTTACTGCATGTATTGAAATATTGGTGTCAGAAAGAAAAGGACGGTGAGGAGGATATCCCCCTCTGATCACAATATAATACATGCAGCACTGTTGAAACGGTTGGTCGATTGAACACGAGGGTTTTTCTTTGTTTTGTCTGTACTGTACTGTTTTATCACCGCCGGGTTTAAAGTTTAAGATGGGAAATTCTGTTTCGAGGCCACTGCCGGGCGAAACGCCAGTCACCTTTATGTACAGAAATAATCAGGGATTTTATACAGATCCATATGTTAGCAATCTGGCAGGATGGTCGGAGGGAATAAAACTGAAAATTGATATTCCCTATCCGAGGGAAGGGTCCTTTTCTGATGAGTGTATGTTATTGGCAAAGGGCATGCTGGGGAGACCCAATATGGGATTATCCATACAGGAATAAAGCTTATGCAGTATGGAAAGACATGAAAAAGGTTTGGGACCAGGGTCCGGAAAAAACAAAAATTGTTGCGTAAGCAAATCAAAACTGCCCCTTGCCAAAAACAGACTTCTCCCTCTGCACCATCACCGTCAATAAAACCAAAAGAGATGAAACCGGAAAAATTAATTGATAAACCAAATGTAACTAAAAACCGTCAAAGGGTACTTGCTGGAAACACGCTAAATGATAGACCGTTAAGAAAAGTTTGCCTTCCCCACAATTATCAATTGAAAATGATAAAATCGCAAACAGCCATATGGGGGCAAACCCACATGCATTGTTTGGGAAACTTTTCAGATGTTGAAATATTTTTTTAGACAGATAAGAGTGTTTCTTGATTCATTTCTAGGGAGTCAGCAGGTCTTATCTTTTGAAACAGGCAAGAGAGACTCAGCTGCTCAATTTTTTGTGCGTTTTAAGAAAGCATGGATTGAAGATTCTACATTGTCATTAAATAATGACATAAAGCCTCTGTTTTTTAGCACTCTGTTAAATAACATGAATCATAAACAAGCGCAATTGATCAGAATAACGACTGCAAACTTGCATGATATGACTTTAGAGAATGCCATGTTTATAGGCTATCCAGAAAAAAGGAACATTGAACAAACGTCTGCAAATCCGCAATTGCCGCATCCCAGCAAAAGGAAGAAATCAGAAATAATCTGCTTTCATTGCAGAAGGAGGGGCCATTACAACCGAGAGTGCAGACAGTTGCACAAGTTTCGCACACACACACCACAGAGCAGACATGAGAACACGGGTGCTTCATATGCCTCCGGTGGCAACATGCCAACAGGGGTGAACACCATGATTAACCCTTTGTTATGATCTCAGTTCAGGGATGAAACTGGTTTCATTGACATGGAACCTTATAGGGCTAAACTTAAAACAAACAAACCTGTCTACATTAAACAATAGCCTTTGTCTAAAGATAAGGAACAAGGTATTCAACATTTGATTGAAAATGTTGTCAAGCAGGGTGTCCTCAAACAAACACACGCACCATATAACACACCAATTGATCCTGTTATGAAAGCTGATGGGAAAACTTGGAGATTAACTCAAGATTTAAGAGTTAATCAGTTAATTATACCACTCGCACCAATTGTGCCTGATGTTTTACTGTTATGAATTCTGTGCCACATTCGCACAAGTATTTCACAGTAATTGATTTGTGTGCACCTTTTTCTCTGTACCTGTACACCCAGATATTCAGCCTTTGTTAATATTTACATTTAAGGACAGCAATATTCGTGGAAACGCCTTGCTCAGGGCTATGTAGACTCACCCGCTGTCTTTTCTGCAGCAGTGCACAGAACTTTGGCCAAAATGATTGATCTGCCTTCATCAGTTTGTGTTCTTCAGTTTGCAGATGACATCCTCGTGTCGGGGGAGACGGAGGAAGACTGTGTAAAAGCATCTGTGATAGTTTGCAATGTACTTGCTGAAACAGGTTTTAAAGCCTCGAAGGACACGATAGGCACCTGAGGGGTCTGATAGATCACAAAGCTCCGCCAAACACAGCATTGGAGTGGACTGCGGAAGCTGATGAACATTTCAATGCTTTGAAAGCAGCCATCACGACGGCACCAGCATTGGGCTTGCCGGACTACACCAAGCCTTTTCACTTGCATGTTAGGGAGACAGCGGGTGCAGCTCTAGGGGTCCTGTTGCAACTTCATGGCTCAACATATAGGCCAGTTGCATATCTGTCTAAGAAGTTAGATAACATAGTCACAGGTATGCCAGCATGTCTTCGTGCTGTGGCTGCAGCTGCTCTGATTGTACAGATGGCTGAGAAAACTGTGCTGTCACACCCTTTAATATTATATGCATCCCATCAGGTAGGTGTAATTTTACACAACATGCAAACACAACACATGACAGCGCAACGACGCTCAGGTTACGAGGCTACTCTGCTGGCAACGAAAAATCTTAGCATTCAAACAACAGCAAACATTAATCCTGCTTTGCTGGGAATTTTGGGTATGGTAGACATGGCAGATTTTAATGTTGAACATGATTGCATCTTTGAACTGACCACCTCTTACTCTTCTAGGTTCGATCTGTTGGATACGCCCCTAGAGGGGGGAGAACACATTTATGTTGATGGGTCTTGTTCAAAGCCATCTGACGGTGTCTACCTCTGTGGCTATGCTGTGGTTTCCGAGTCAGGAGAGGTAAAAGAAGCTTTTGCTCTAGATTACAATTCGGCTCAAGCTGCAGAGTTGATAGCATTAACACGGGCCTGTGAGCTAATGACAGGAAAGAGAGTAACAATTTAGTTCTTCACCATTATGCCAGAATGTAGGAAGCGAGAAGTTTTAAAACTGCTGATGGAAGCCAATAGCAAATACAAATCTGATAGGACAGTTAACTGAAGCAGTTCAGCTTCCGCTCGAACAGGCCATAGTAAAGGTCAAGGGTCACGCTTCGGGGGGGGGATGAGAGATGAACAGGGTAGGATAGCACTACCGAAACTAGGGTTAATTATCCTAATTAGACATTACCATGGGTTATCTCACACCAGTTGTGCAAAAGTAGTTCAAGCAATTAATATAGCCGATGTTCATAAAACAGTAAAGCTTGTTTTGGATGCATGCTTAACATGTGCTCAGGAAAATCCGCACAAATCAGCTAAGCACGATGCATTGACACATCCGGAAGCTCCTTTTCAACATTTACAAATTGATTTTACGCACATGCCACTGATAGGAAATCTAAAATATAGTTTGGTAATTATTGGTCGATTCTCAAAGCGGCCTGAAGCGATGGGGTTCACTTCAAAAGTAACACAGCTCTTATCAAAAGCGTTGTCTATTGATTGGCATTTTAATATCCCGTACCATCCGTAAAGTGCAGTCTTGAATCGAACACTGAAAACACGACTAACAAAAGCTGTACTCGATACAGGAAGAAAGTGGGTTGATTTATTGCCCGCAGTCTTGGCAGAAATAAGAATGACTCCATCTTCCACGACAAAATTGTCACCGTTCGAGGTACTAAAGGGTAGACCTTTCCCGACCCCGTGGGTCAAAGGCCGCGCAGGCATTTCTTGTTTAGGTGATCTTCAGGTGATCCAGGAGGACTACGTGATTTCCCTAGTCGAAAAGTTCAATTCTATATGTGCTGATGTTTCTTTGTGCCTTGCTCTTCCCTCAGAACAGCCTACTCATAACTTGGTTCCAGGACAAAAAGTCTTTGTGAGGAGTCTGAAGCCAACAAAGGTTGGAGAACCAAAGTACCACAGACCAGCGACTGTGATTGCCGTCACAAGGACAGGAGTTCTGACGGACTACCAGCCACAGTGGATACACGCTTCCAGACTGAAGTTGTGTTCTTCAGGAGAGCAGACAAGCTCCAATTTAACATAGAATCTCAACAGGGGATTCACTTACTACACCTCAGGGTGGAGAAAGCACTGACTAAGCTGAGGAAAGAACTACCTTTCGTGAGGTGGGGGCCACCCAAAGCAAGAAGATAGGAGGCCCATTGAGTCAACAGTGCTGACTCTGTAGCTTCCCCTGAGGTGCATTGAGGGCCAAATTCTATTCTAAAAAGGAAAAAGGGAACAATTGTTATCCTAAGCAAATTTCCCATGGAATTCTTAGATATCAATTCCTATACTGCGTGCACACTTACAGAAGCCCTTATTGTGTTAGGCCCAGATATTCTTAAATTCTTAAATGATAGAACCTAACAGGCCATGGCACTCGTTCAGACAGCCAGGTGGACTGCGTGGAACATCGATTATTCTAATCCTAATAAGTAATAATATAATAATAATAACAGTAATAATAATCCTAAATCAAGAAGTAAAATTAGAGAGAAATGAACAGCTTACAACAGACATGATTTTAAATGATGATGGTAACTGCGATGCCTAAACAAATGTCTCTAATAGTACAAATGACTCTGAATATTTAAGAAGGAAAACCAAACAAAAATACGCGAATGGAACTATCATTTTATTAAAGATTCTGTATTAACACCTTGTTCTTTAAAGGGACACAGAACTGCTTGTAAGACCGTTGGTCTGAAAGTGGCCAGCGTGAGAATCTGGATTTCATCCTGTCCTCTACAAATATTGCATCTGTGTTTATTACAAAGTTCATATATCATATGTATTCATTCCTATTCATTCCTATTAATATTAGTTTTTATTGATATAAGATGTGCCTTTCACTCTTGTTGTTTAACCTTGTTTAAAGTTGTATCGTATCTTATGCTGTCTCATGTTTATATAAGTTTCTGTTGTTCTCCATCTCAAGGTTCCTAATAATGTCTAGGGACAATTGTTTTGATATTGTAATATTGAATACGTGATCATATCTGATTGTTCAGGAGGAATAAGACTAAACAGAAAGTCTGGTGATTTTCCACTCTGGTGGTTTTATATGACACGTCCTGTTTCAAGCATATAAATATTAGTCCTTAATACAATAAACTTTGGACTCTGATTGAACAAGCACTTGTGTCTGTGTCAAACTTTGTCTCCAGGCCAGAAACTCTGGGTGTTCAGTCGATTAGACTCTTCAACTGTAGAATATTGTTTAGATAAGGGGACATAAGAAGTTTTACATTCTTTCAGTAATAAATACAATTACGTTTGCTTAATTTTTATTTAAGAAAGTATTTGGTTGAAGAGAAAAAGGTTAATCGATCAACTCAATGTAGTTTATTGGTTAATACTTATAAGTCGTCATGACTCAAAAATACAAATGTAGACTGTTGCATTGTTTTTTGTGTCTTGCTTGGCTCATGTTTGCTTTCTAAAGACTTTAAATGACCTCGGTGCTGTTTTGTGTAGTTCATCATCTCTTCTCTCGGCTCATCTGCAATTCAAACTCGAAGAACACATCAAATGTCAATCAATGTTAACATGGTTTCCCGCAAAGGGACTAATTTAGGACATTTGAGTAGTTTTTATGAACATGCCTTAAAAACAAATATAACAAAGACACTGATTTGAAGAGATGTCAGTGCAAGCTGTTTCCAGATTAATCAGCTCTAAATTTGAACTTAGACTGGGACTAAATTTAGGCTCTGGCTGGAAAACCGCCCCATAAAGTCTGCAGCACTACTTCAATATTTTAGCTCTTTAAGGTCTAGCCCGGTTCATGTAACTCATGTGAAAACAGGCCAGTTTAACAATGAACGTGCTCCGAAGCGTTTCTATGACACGTGAATGAAGCTGAACATCAAGATCATCATGTTTCACAGACTATAATCACTCACAACAGTCCTCTGTACAACGAATACAACACAAACTCTTCTAAATCACCGACAGAACTCTAACAGAAAATACTCATGTGAACTACAGATCCAATGATCAGTTAGTTGTGTCAATGAAGACAACTTCAAAAAATCCCACAAAGCCTTGATCTGTGATTGTTTAAGTCACTAAACTTGTTGGGTGTTGTTTTTTTGTCTTGTTCACTCACCTCACATACAAATGTGTTAAAGCAGGTTCAAATTATTTACATTTCCACACAAATAAATGCAGACCTGGTAAGGCTATGGATTTGTATTCATTTGATTATGTAAAGTTTCTCATCTGAACTTTTTCATAATGTTTACATTAGTTTTTCAGTGTTATTTTCTTACTTTACCACTTCTTAGTTATTAGTTGCATGTTTACTTCTTTGTGAAAAAAACACGCCTTCTCTAAATGTAAATGAAGATCATAAGACGAGCTGTTTGTTTATGTAACTTTGTTTCTAAAGAACATCACATGTAGACATTTCTTTTTTAATTTAAGATACATTTATTAATCAATCATATTGTATTGGCGCATAGTTAATTCATGCTCATGTGGATGTAGGGGTGTTTGAGTCCCCCAAAAATTCTTTGACCTATTACCATAAACACATCCTTAGCTACAACTCTATTAACAGAAGCTACATTTAATTGTCTTAAGACTATACCATTTGTTAGAAACATACCCCTTAGAGGTGCTAACAAAAAACAAAATCAACACAAAACCATTATCTGTCTATAATTTAAAAACACAACCATCAGGTTTCAAAGTGTGATGTGAGAACAGCAGGGTGTCTGGCCAGAAGGATGAAAACGTCTCTGCTACATCTGTAACCTCCATTCCCTGATGGAGGAAATGAGACGTTGTATTGAGAGACGGACTGGATTTGATCTTGCGAACCTATTATCCCCGAGATAAATTTAAAACCCCAATGGGCTTGGCGAATAGCACGCACACGCCAGTCTCTGCCCCGTACATACGGGTATAAAAGGAAGATGGCGGCAGTCATTCAATCACCCTTTGGGTTGAGGAACCTGAGAGGTTTCTCCCGGTTGCTGCAGCGGACCAGCGAAGCGCTTGTGGCATGAAGACAAAACGTCTCATTACCTCAATCAGGGAACGGAGGTTACAGACGTAACCAAGACGTTCCCCTTCAGTCGGTCTCTCAACATTGTGTTGAGAGACAGACTGGGGACCTATCTTTACACGTGCCGAGCTGTTTCACAACCTCAAGGGGAGCGACACTGAATAGCTTGGCGAGTCACAAGTGCGCTACAGACAGAGGTGTTCACCTCCCATATTGAGGCGCCGTTCAGAGCCATAGCACTGGGGAAACACTACTCTCCTCTTGGAGATTGTTACAGAGACCATATCCAACCACTAGGGGTAGTACATGTGGAGACACTGACATGGTCTCACCATTTGGGAGAACGCATGCGAGAATATGTCAGCCCGAATAGGGGAGACAAAGCCCAGGTGAGAGTGCCACCATAGGGGAGGTCACAGATTCACCAACAGAGAAATCAGGAGTGAGGGAATCAACACACGGGACAACCCTGCAGGGGAGTCACTATGTATGGGGCAATAGTCCTATTATAGGGGTCCAGCTGAGTAGGGGCGACTCTACCAGTACTGGACTTTGTTCTAACAGACGGGTCCTAATTGTAGGGTGTAGACAGGGGCTGAAATGGCGTCCACAATCTAATGCGTCACCCTCTGTTTGGAGCCCTCCCTTGGTGCGGTATTTCAAAACAGACAGGAGCTGCTCAGAGCTTCTAAGGCTCTGTGTGCGGTCCAAGTAGAGGCGCAGTGCACTGGACACAGAGGGGAGCACCTGCAGGTTCACCACCTGGTCTCGGAAGGGAGTGGTAGGAACCTTGGGCACGTAACCGGGCCAGTGTCTTAGGATAACGTGAAAGTTACCGCCCAAATTCTAGGCACCCACGGGACACGAAGAATGCTGGAGGTCCCTTACCCTCTTGTAGAGTTGAGCGCCATCAGGGGCGTGGTCTTCATCATAGATGAGGAAGAGAGGCGTCTCTGAGGGGCTCGAATATTACGGTCCTAAGAGGGCACGGAGCGCGGCCGAGGTCATCATATCATCATAATCACAGGACTATATAGAACGATATTGAAATGTTGCGCTTGGGCCAAGTGCTGGAAGCGGATCCTGCAACTGTGACGTCATAGCTCGTCCATATTCATTACTTTGATGCGTTTCCAGCAAATGATAGCGACTTCAACATTTAAACACATTTAGGAATGTAAACGAGATGTATGTGAATGAGATGCGATGTGCCTTAACAAACGTCCTGAAGAAGACTGTTGTTTTATTTAAATAAGACAAAACAAGCATTAAATGAGCTAAAACAACAGATTTTAGTGTGTGGGTATTTTATAACACAATATTCAAGTTTTTAGTTCTATTGGGTAGTTATTATTTATTAGTGGTGTTTTGAAAATGCATCAGTCTTATTGTTGTGAATACTACTACTGCATTTTCTGCCAAAATTTCGACGTGCTACTTTTGTCGTAGGCCCACGGATGAGGGCTCAAACCGACCGGCCTATACGGGAATGGTATGCTATATCTTTTATAAGCGATCGGGAGGGGGGTCTTCGTTAGGGGACGAAAAAAAAAAAAATCACCAAAAACGTCCCCTTGACTTAACACGGCATCCAACTTTGATGGGTCGTAGCTCCGAGCGAGAATTTCGTAGAAACATCAGGGTTACCAGATTTGAAGAGCCTATCAGCCTCTGTAAGAACATACATCTGCAGCACATTGTCGTAGAGACAAGCGGGTGGGCTCATTTGACTCAGACAACCAATCAGTCTTTCAAGATCATGATGACGCTATGAAGCCACATCCATAGCAACCATTCCCATAGACTCCCATTATAAAAGACCCAAGTGGATATCTCTGCAGCACAGTGTCGTAGAGACAAGGGGATTGGCTGAAATGACTTGGGCAACCAACCAGTAACCCAGGAACTTCATTACGTTACGATGCTAAGCCCATAGCAACCAAACACGTAAGCCTAGCAACCGTTTAGCAATACCTATATCTAAGCATCAGAACATTGTGGAAAGATGGCGATTGGATAAACTCTGTCTTGCCTTCATGTATCATTACCCTAGAGCCCAGTTCTGCGGCCACGAACACCACTTACATTTTCTTCAGAAAATGTACATTTCTAGTTTATTTTACTGTGTAGAAATCGTTTGCCGGTAACCCAAATTTTCATCCTCCACGTCAGATTGTCCTACCAGTCATGCTACATCATCATTGCTACATTTTTTTGTGCTGTAAAATCTTACTACCTGTTTATTTTATGCTGCCCAGGGGTTAAAGCAAAACATTCTGAGCCTCAACCTTTTTTTGTCGGAATGCGAGAGTAGACACATACGGAGGTTCATTTGACAAACAAAAACGAACATTATTTAAACATTATTTCCCCTGAAACTAACTAGTAACATGCCGTTTTTGAGCGTCTCAGACAGACATTTCTTAAACATTGATGCTATGCCATGTGTTTATGGATCACAGAATGACTCGGAAAAAAGTGGGGGCATAATTATAACAAAAAAAAAACAGTTTTATGCAATTATGGTATATAAAACATATCTTAACATATCAAATTCATGAACAGAATTCATCATAATAAAATCCTACTTTTTAAAAAGAAAACTGACATTTCAGTTCTGTCTAGTGTGGCATTTTTAGAGCAAAATTAAGTGACCAGATCTTTGATGAATTTTGTGCTCTAGTAGTAAATTAATCATTAGTTTCATAGGTATTAATCGTGATGATATGGCACAAGTCACATTCACAACACAATGAGATATAAGCAGGTTAGCATAAATGAGCCTTCAAAAAAGCACAAGTGATCAACTTTTCTTTCTTTTGAAGAAAACATAACATCCTGAAGGCTCCATGAATCATTTGACGCTCCAGCGTTTTGGACTTCCGTTTGCAGAACTCTCTCTCTCTCTATAGCTCTGGTTTGATTGAGAGTGATAGCAGTGTTCCTTTCGTACCATTGGTACCATTGGTAGGCAAACTTAAGAACTCAAACTAATATCAACAAACGTTTTTAAATATTTGTTTCCGCACCCAAACGCCGCAAACCGGAGATTCGGTACAGTGTTGGAAAACTTTAAGCCCTGTGCTATGACATTTTAATAGGGTATTTCGATCTTAAAACATTCTTCATGTTTATTTTATACCGGTAGGATAATCTGAAAGGGTATTTACTCTGTAAACTCATTCTATGGGTTTATTTGAAACTGGTTGCACAATCTTACAGTGTACTTTGCGTTGTAAAATGTTTATTTTGTCGATGTGGTTTAGATTATATTCCTTTTCGCGCATTTGCCTTTTAATATTATAGTGGCTAATGAATTGAAGGGTTTCTGCCAACACACACTCACGGTATTTTCATTTCAATATTTATTTTTTCAAAGCCAACAAATAATTTAAAGCGATTTGTACAAAGCTTTGAGTATAAAAAGAAACATCTGGTTAGACTCTCTTTAAAACAATTGAAATCAAGTAAAACAAAATATTTCATCCCACTTTTAAAAAGAACTACAGGTGTGAATGTTTGGATGAAACAGAAGTTAGAGAGCACTTCTGACAATCTGCTCAACAGTAACATCTGATGTTTTAATTAGGGCTGGGCGATATGACAAAAATGTAAACTGATTGATAACGATATTTGTTTAGATATTTATAAATAATTAAAAAACAGTATTTAAAATAATTATTTTAAATACAGTTCATTAACAAAACAGTTCAATTAAACCAAATCATTGATATTACCTAGTTAGACATGCACTGCTGCAACACAAGAGCATATAAGGACATAAGGAACATGTACCAGTTCATTCTGTCTCATTTTGATTCAATTGACTCGTTAACTAAAGGGAATGTTCATTCAACCAATGAAAGAGCTCCAATACAGAGCACGTTCGAAAGCTATTGGCTCAGCACCTGTGCACATACATGACGCTGCAATAATGTCTTGCTGGTATCAATGCGTTCAGTGAACCTTAGTCTTTCAAAAAGACATCTCACATAAACTGTTGCACATTTCTTTGATCATGCAAGCGTGTTACATACAAGGTTAAATCTTTTAGGCCTGGTTTGACAGACACGTTTTAAGGCTAGTCCCAGACTAAAATGAATATGTGACATGTCTTAACTGAATATAACTTGCCCAGAAATATCTTAATATATCAGTGCCATTGTTTTGTCTCAGTATGCACACCAGTAATGTATTATTCTAAGGCATTTTTATAAAAGCAACATAAATATCTTAATGCAACTAAGGGATAATCCAGGTTTAAAATAAGCCGTGTCTGTGAAACCTGGCCTAAATGTGCAAACAAACTCACTACATTACATCTCTAATCTGTACACGGCAGCGCTGGTTTGTTTCATATGCACCAGCTCATGTTATCAGATATGTTTACGATGGATATAAAAACGTTTGTGCTTGAGTTTCTAAGTAACTCACTTGCAATTGCGTCTCAAGTTTGTTTTGTTTAACCGGTGATTGCGAAGGAAAATTACACAACTCCAGGTTAGTTTGACTTTTGTTTCCGCTTACAGTCATTTTTTCCTCCTCATGTCGAGTTTTTCTTTGCCAAGTGCGGTATGACATGTACTTTGACGTGCATGCTAAAAGCTGCACACTGACCGAGTGTTGCGTTTATTTCAGCTGTCTGAAAGATTAATCCATATCGAGTCAAAATACCAATAGTTTATCGTCGTTATCGATGTAAAATCTATCGCAATTCGGTATGATATCGTTTATCGGCCCAGCCCTAGTTTCATGAGCAGATTAACATACACACACCCATCTCTCACGGGTCAACGAATGACACCATGATGTATCGTGTTCCTCGTGTGACAGGAAGACCCTCATGATAGTGCGTCAGACGACCGGGATGCATGAATGACCAACCCTTCCTCGGCGATTCCACCGTACAGCCGTAACGCAAAAACCTGCAACCTCCACCCTGACACACACAACAAACATGACACAACACCCAACCCAAAGACACACAATAGGACACAAACACACGACACAGGCTTTAGTTTGTGTATTCATATGTATGTGGGTAACTGACAAATATACTGTTGTGAAAACAAACTGCATATAATAGATTACTCATATTCATCATATAAAACAGCATAAGAGAGATTTATCTCCATCGTTAGTTTTTTCTGTCACACCATTGGACATATTTACACAGTGATTTGGAAAAAACAGCCGAGAATGTAAATGTAGCAGTCAGACTGAACGGGGATGTGTAACATTCACTCTGGTGTGAGTATTCTGCTGTTTTTGTATGTGGGGTGTGTGTGTGTTTACCTGGTAATCTTTGCCTTTACTGTTGAGAGCGATGTTGATGGTGAATGTGGAGGAATCATGATGCGGCCGGAGAGACGGCTGCTCATCGGGACGATAGCGAACCACAAAGTTCATCACAGCTTGAGCCTGTAACACACACACGCTGTCAGATGTCTGTGTGTGTGTGTGTGTAAGTGCAGAGGTCAGGGGTACTTGTCCGTGCATGTGTGTTTCACCTTGGGATAATATCCTGGGTATAACTTTTCTGTTACGGGAGCGATGTAATCTTTAAGAAACTTCAGCCACTCCTTCTCAAAATGGATCTGATTCATGTGAATATCTACTGTAGGAACGTTCTCATAACCACCAGATAAGCGCTCGTCCTGAAAGACAGATGAGATATCTTAAACGAATATTTATAAATAGGTACATATTTTTTGGATTATAAGAATTGACAGTGTACACATTGCAATTAGGGCTGTCAAAAGATTAAATATTTTAAACTGCGATTCATCGCACCCATCTCATGCGATTAGGGATGTAACGATTTACTCACGACGTGATGCGATTCTCCATACTGATCTCACGATACGATTCATTCACAGTTAATTTTTACAAAATCAGTTGAGACAAAAGAGGAATTAACAACTTCCCATTTATTATTTCTTAAATGCTGCAGGTTACTTTGTGAAAGAAAAATATATTCTATGTCAAGTAACAAAACTAATTCCAAATCGAATTCTAAATCAAATAAAAAAAATCAATAATGCAAAAGTATCTTCAAAACAAACAAACAGACTTAGTCTGTGCCTTTATTAGATTTTTTTTACATTTAATAAATATCTGGGAAATATGCAGAACTAAATAAACTTCTCAGACACTTTACTGATAAATACATGACATACAGAAGAATCCTCATTTAAGCTACAATGTCACATCGATTTCTTCTTTTCTTTTGTTCTTTGATGAACATTAGTCGGTTGACAGGAGTCACAGTA
Source organism: Triplophysa dalaica (assembly GCF_015846415.1). NCBI lineage: Eukaryota > Metazoa > Chordata > Actinopteri > Cypriniformes > Nemacheilidae > Triplophysa > Triplophysa dalaica. The sequence continues at coordinate 20,112,745 of NC_079561.1, read as the reverse complement.
TCAGGTTTAAGAGCGCGGCCCCTTTAAGAGCTTCTGTCTAATGCTCTTCCTATTTTCACTTCTCTATGCATTCATTTAAGACTTTATTTAACTAGCTGAAGACTGTGATTGGCAAAATACTTGACTAAATGTGCTTTCTGACATAATCTTGTGTGTTTTTTGTTCTTACAAGCACGAAAGAGAAGTAAAGACTGAATCTGTCTGACGTGTTCCACAGCCAGAAGCTGTCAATCTATACTAGAATCGTCAATACAACCATTTCAAATCCCACTTAAATACTTTAAATGTCTTTATATGAATAACAGCATGATTATATAATATAACGCTAGACAATGATGACAGGAAAAACAGAAATCTGTAATCTGAAAGTATTTATCGCATGCGTTAACATTGAAAGCCCTTATTGCAACATACAGTACTTGCTAGGCACAACTGCAATAGCTTGACTAAACAGTTATATATCATATCTGTTTACCTTTTTGTGCTAATATGTGTTTTGTGTTATGTATATACTGTGTGTTTAGTACTTCAAGCTCCCAACATCACAATATATTCCTTGTGTATTTAGAAACTTCTAAATTTGGGAGAGGAATATCAGCTGTAGAGACATCATAACCTCCAGCGAGACAGACAGATGCGACGCTGAGATCACTGACCTTGTGTTTTCCTCCAGACCACTGGCCGTTGTGCTCCATAGTTTCAACAAGCTCATCACACATCCTGTCAGAGAACGCTGGAAACCAGTAGACATCTGGACAGGGCTGACACGTACACACACTGTTATTATGATGGTTGTATTTCGACTTCATGATTAATAACATTCTGATGAGTGACCTACAAATATATGCAACATTTCTTGAAATATTTACATGTTAAGTCTAAATGGGTCTAAATTCCTCAGGAATAAAATTTCATCTCAATTCAACTCGGTTTTATTGATATTTTTCATTGTTGCAAGGCAGCTTTACAGGAAGAAAGATAAAAATAAACAAAAGTTAGTATTAGTATAAAGAAATGTCATCTGCAAGAATACTGTCAGTATTATCATACACACACCATCACAGAGTATGACAACAGCGGTCTCACCTGCTCAACATCTATACCATCCTCAAATATCCTGGAATAATTCTCATGGATATATTTCTCTCTCCAATCCTGAGAAACACGCGCGCACACACACACACACACACACACACAGAGTTAGGGTGATATTCATCTCAGCACACACGTCATCATGGGAGTGAAACTCACCGTGGGATTATCAAATATTTGCCACATATCTGGATGAAGACGACTGATGTTGTAGTTAGTGGAGGAGATCAGACGTCCGAACTCATCTGTGTTTGACACAAACATAAACACACCCTGCAGAAGAAACACACACACACAATTCAGTGACTGACACTCTGATTTAAAGCCACACTTTAGAACTTTTGCTCATGGCTCCCCATGTGGTTGTGGGCAGCGCAATACATGTGAATTTGTTCACTAGACTGATGATACAGGTGAAATGTAGTTTGGAAACCATGTTTTGTAATCTGATTGACAGCTGGTGACAGCTGTTGTTTGGGTGTGTCCAGTTCCAGTGAAATAAAATCTCCAGTTAAAAGCTGAAAATGCAATTCCTATCCCTCTTAAATGACGTATGTTACACAGCTTGGGCGGAGCATCCGTTAACTCCTCCCCTTCCACTGTCAGTCTACTGCCAGTTCCATTTTAAAATACAACAGCTGTTTTTATACATCCAATCAAATCGCAGAGAATGACGAAAGTCACACCCACTATTCTTCTCTTTAGAAATTCCATTTCACTCCAAAATGTGTCAGAATACAGAAGTTAAAACTTCTAGCGTCCGGTTAATGGGGACTTTAACAAACTGACAAAAGTTTAACCTTATGCAAATGGAGATGGTGGTCTAGTGGGTTAAACCACTGAACTGGTAAATCAAAAGGTTGCTGGTTTGATCCCAGCAGCCACCACCAGTGTGTCCTTGAGCAAGACACTTTACTCCATGTTGCTCCAGGGGATTGTCCTGAAATAAGTGCACTGTAAGTCGCTTTGGATAAAAGCGTCTGCAAAATGACTAAATGTAAATGGCTGCGATGAGATGCAGAGACTACCAATAGGAGTGAAGACAATCGGGGTCACATGATCAATAATGTGTATTGATGGACACGAGGTCCACGTACAGTGAATATCAGAAATTGTGTTTGCTTCATGTTTAGACTAAGTGTCAGATGTGGGATACGAGACGTTCTCAGTAAAGTCACCTGGTCTCTGACACCTTTACAGAAAGCCATGTCTGCATCCATCCCCTCCTGCTGATACAGAGAGACAGCAGCCAGACGCGTGCGAAGAGTCTCTCCACGAATCAGATACACCTGAGTAATGTAGGGAACGTTCCACAGACCCCTGCCACACAAACATCAGACAAAAGACTCACACACACAAAAAAAAACACACAGACAGAAATGCAGTGGAGAATAAACTCACGCTCGTTTGCTCTGGACGATGTCAATATAATCTTCAGAACGAGAGTAGAAGCCTTCGGGACTCAAAGCACCCCAGAAGTTTGACCAGAGCTTGCCGTGTCGAGACAACATGGGTGCGATGACACCCCTGACACACAGAGACACAAAAGACATGTTAGACATTAATGCCAAGCTTAAGCCAGGAGCACGCTTTAGTTAAATTAGGATATTTAAGTCACTTTTGTTAAAATGCCTTGAATAAAAACATCACTGGTGTAGGGCTGGGCAATGTGTTCAAAAATGTTTATCGATAATCGACTTGTAATCATTGTGATGTCTGATAATATTGGGTTTGTTTGACTTCATGCAACGTTGCGCAGACGATGGATCTGCGGATATGGAGCCCAGGACCTGCCAAACAAACACAAACTTATACACACACACACACACACACACACAGGCGTGCAACGTGCACAAACTAGTGACTGCAGTGAAATTTCATCCTACCCATCAGATTATCCTACCAGGCATGAGCACAACAGTGTTACGTCATTTTTTGAGCTATAAATTCATCATACCTGTTTTTTTTATACTGCTACGGGAATATGATAGTGTATTTTCATTGTTAAATCATTTTACATATAGTACACTTTGATAGGGTGTTGCACTATAAATGAATCCTTTGTTTCTTTTATGTTGGTAGGATTATCTGACAGGGTATTTTATGTGTTTATTTAAAGATGGTACAACCATCTATCTGACAGGGTATTTTCCTAACGTTACCTGTTTATATTGTCGATGTGGTTTAGAATAAATTAAATTTTGCCCAGCGGTAGGATATATCTGATAGGGTAGGACAATTGGAATACTATCGTTACATTGCCCAGCCCTACACTGGTGTGCATCTCGAGACAAAACAATGCCTTTTAAGATATGTGAGAGCAATTTGTTTCCATTTAAAAGAGCACAAACCGTCACTTAAGTCTGGGACTAGTCTTAAGCCTTGTCTGTGAAACAGGCATTAGTGTGCCTTGTTTGATTCGATTAAAACAAACTCGGGTGCGATTGTGGTGTTAGTGCGGTTTATTTGTGTCAGTTTTAACGCTGCCACCCGAACCCTGATGCACACCAAACAAGCATTCTGACCGCTGAAAAGATTGGTCTGTGTAACGGATATAAATAGAAAACACGGACCAAAGGCATCAAACCGAACCAAAAATAGGAAGTGATTTAGGGCGTGTTCATACTTGTAGTTCGGTTTGTTTGGTACTTTTGGGTCCGGACCAAAAAAGAAGAAAAAAATCCTGGTTCATTTTAACAGCGAACCAATGACGGCCCAGAAGGCATCCAAAAACTTTGCATGGGGCTATGTAATACATTTTAAAGACTAACGAATGTATGCTAATAATCAAACTTTTCATATACAATATTTTAGGTAGCTAAAACAGGCAAATGTGTTCCACTTTCCTTACATTATAATCATTTATATTTCTGCATTTGCTAATGCGCCAACCCTGACTGGATTGTTTTAGCAGCTGCAAGAAGTGATGCGATGAGCATGTGTTTGCTTTGGCTGGTCTGTGTCTGGGCTAAAAATATCTAGCCTTCAAAAAAATCCATTTTATTTCCTACTTTAAGTCTGTTTTTTCTAGTGGTGGGCATAGATTAATTTTTTTAATCTAGATTAATCTAGATTAATTCCAAAATTAATCTAGATTAATCTAGATTAAAATGGCTCATTTGAATTCTGCCGAAGGCATTCAGAATATGTGTGCTACCCAAATAATGACTAAAAGTAAGTCTTTGAGAACGGGTTTCTCAAGCCAGGTGGCGCATTAGACCAGGGGCTCATCTCCTGTTTCCAAAATGCATCACAAACTGCTTGAGAAAGCTGTTCTACTATGATAATTGGTGATGAAAATTAAATTATGTTCAATAAGATGAACTTGTGTTTACTTCCGCATTAGCTAAGAGATGATTTCCATTTAGGTGGTACTTGAGACTGGAAGAGCTCCTACAGTACATTTACATTTAGTCATTTAGCAGACGCTTTTATCCAAAGCGACTTACAAAGAGTGAGGGAGCAACAAGCGATATGTCATACAGGAGCCATAATACATTAGATCTCAATACAAAGTTACTGGTTTCAACTAAAGCTAGACCGCTACCTGTTGAGAGAAAGTGTTTTTTTTAAACCAATTCCGCATTGCACAAGGTGCAAACAACCTTAGTCTTGTCGATGTTTCTATTGGGAAGCTTCTTAAAAATGAATATTCCCTGAAGCAAACCCGGCGGCTTCATAGCTGCATCCATGTTAGCACGTCACGTTTGATGCGGTAATTTCACAGTAACGTTATGTTGTGTTCAGACCAAACGCGAATGGCGCCTCAAGCGCGAGTGATTTATATGTTAATGCAAAGAGCCAATAGACCTACTTGCTGCGCGAATCGCGCGAATGAAGCCCTGGTCATGAGATGATGAGGCGCCTTCTGCTTCCGCGAATGACGCGAATCACGCGAGTTGAAAAATCTCGTTCTCGCCCCGTACAATGCAGTTAAGATGGTATACATCCGCGCTTAAATATCAAGGTGAAAGACATCATAGCTTGTGTAGTATAGACCCAGCTCCCAACCCAACTTTGAGAATAGATTAACGGCGACATTTTTTTTAACGCGCGATAATAGTCTCACTGCATTAACGGCGTTAACGCCGTTAACGGCCCACCACTAGTTTTTTCGGACTCTCAGATTTCAAATTTTTTTAGAAATCAAATTAAATTACATTTGATTAAAAGTGTGTCTATTAAACAGATTATGAAACTTAAAATATTGAATAACAATTAATTAAAAGCTTATAAACAAATGTTTAATTATTTCTTAGTTTATTTAAATGACGTTGAATGAAAAAACAGTGGGTCTCATTCACTAATAATTGCATAGATTTTTCATATTTAAACGAACATTTGAACCTCCTACGATAACCTAATTCACAACATACGTGTACGCACATGATATTGTTCTTAACCTCGTCCTATTGTAAGTGAATTTTGAGTATTCTAAAAGAGCGCCCGCGTGCAAAAGTTTAGTCATTTGCATATTCCAGTTCATCTCAATATGAGGGCTTTCCGCCTAACCTTTCCTTAACCACCTGTCGTCACTTAAGTCAAAGATACTTCAGGCAACCTCATGTGACGCTGTCTTTTGGTCCGGACCAAAAGAACCGAACTGCAAATAGGAACGCACCCACATGCTACTGATGTCATGAAGACAACTTTCAAAAGTTCATTTTCATAATAAGCCGGTGGTTTCGATGCCAATTCAGTATGTGTTTATATGCAAATAAGGAAAATCTCTACACGTGTATTATTTGGTTTAATAGATAACTGTTTGTCAATGTATTTAGCAATAATGATTTGAATGACATTCTGAGAACCAGAGAGTCATATTTACACATTTTAAAGCACATGAGAGTGAATGAATGATAATAGAATGTTTGTTTTGGATCAACCATCTCAAGGATGAAACCGTAAACAAACAGAAAGCATCAGTGTTCACTCACTTGTTCTCTTGAATGAGAATCTGTAAAACATCAGGATTGGTCAGAGCCACGTCAGAGTCGATACTGAAGAAATAATCACAGGACACATCCTTCCGGCACAACTCACTGAAAAACACAGTCAAGAGTCACACTTACTGATTCATACACAACACAATACACGTTGTGATCTTGTGTATGTGTGTGTGTTTACACTGCCATAGTCCTGGCCTGATCCTGCCGGAGGTTTTCCTCTGGCCCGACAATCTTGGCTCCGGGAAACAGAGAGCGATGACGTGACCAGAATCTCTCCACATGCTGCTCATGATACACAACCTGCACACACACAGTCAATCACAGTCACAAGTGTGTACACATAACAACAGCACAATGAAGTGCTAATATCCTGTCTGTGTACACATACATTGTTGTGTATGAAGAGTCGTAAGCGCGTATGCGGGTAGTTTAGTGTTGCCAATCTCTCCAGAAATTCCTGCAGAAATGGCGTTGGCTGCTGGATAAATACAGCGATATGAACCAGCGGCATCTCTTCCTCCTGCACGACAAAACATTACAATAAAACATAACATGCATTCAAACGATTACACCCAAACAAAGATATAGTGATGTGTACTAATGCTGTATTCTGACACTCACAGATAACCGACTGAGATCCAGCAGATTATCATCACAGACACCACAGCCATGTTCATACGTCCATGCCGTCGGGACATAGTTCCCTAAATAATTCAGCTGAAGCTACACACACAGACACACACACACACACAATTCTGTCAGTTCTTTAGCTTCACTTGAGAAATTAAACAGACAGCCTGATGAAAGTTTACAGCGTCTGTATGTGAGACACTCAATGACATTACTGTGCAGAATGTTTGCATCCACCTTAGTTGGCCCGTTGCCATGGATGACGACAGGAAGTGTGTCATAGGCCACATTCCTTGCTCTGACTCTAGACTTCTCAAACTTTAGTACGACTTCCTCTGGAAAAACATACACACGCGTTACACAAAACCAAACCCACAGAGAATCAGAGAGCGAGAGTGCACGTGTGTACCTATAGCTCCATTGAGGTTCTGAAAGATGTGTGATTTGTGGTCCAGTGTAATGTTGTGCTTCCCCT
>NC_079561.1:20090599-20100599 GCF_015846415.1 Triplophysa dalaica | reverse complement strand
GATTGTGCTTTGATAAAACATGTAGGTCTGGTTTGACAGACAAGGCTTAAGGTTAGACTAACACTCAAATGAATGTGTGATCTGTCTGAACTGAACATAACTTGCACAGAAATCTCTTAAAATATCTCAGTGCCATTGTTTTGTCTCAAGATGTTCAGCAGTATTGTATTCCTTTAATGTATTTTTATAAAAGAGACATAAATCTCTTAATTCAATAGAGCCATATTCCTGTCCATGTCTGTGAAACTGAGCCGTATAGTTTTAATGTAATATAAGTCACTTTGGTATCTGTGATGTAGATATCAACTAAAAATGCATTATTTAACATCATTTACTCCAATTATTAACATTATTTTGCATAAACAAAGAAATGTTTATAAAGTGTCCAGAGTTTGTTTCAGAGCCATGTTTGAGCATATCCCTGAGCAAATAAAAACAAACAGGCTACACAATTACACACACACACACACTTGTTTTTGTGTTTTGTAAGATGTGAAGTTTGAGAGTAAGTTCTCAGCGACAGAAACAAACATGAAGAACTTCAGCCAAACGCTACTGACCACCCTTACCAGAACCAAACATCTAGAGGAGTACGGTAACTACACAAACACAACACACTTTTGTGTCATGCTATCAGTCACCAGAGAAAATGACTTCATGAAGAAAAAACTGATGTCATGTAACGCTTGTGTTTGTTCAGGGCATAAAGTTCATTCAGACATCAGCAATCTGGAGTTTAACCTTCAAACACTGCAGGGACAGATAAATGACAGTGAGCACAAACACACACACACACACACACACAGTTTGTTGTGTTCCAATTTTAAAGACATCATGAGTAATATGTGCGTTTTTGTGTGTGTTACTGTCATTATGTTTGTGCATTTGTGTGTGTATATGTGTGTGTGTGTCTGTGTATCTGTGTGTAATGATGTATGTGTGTTGGTGTGCTTGTGTGTGCATGTTTGTGTAGTGTCTGATGCGTTACAGATTCTTCACAGCAAAGCTTCAGAGCTCAGGTGTGAAATCAACAAGATGAACAACAGTAAGTTACACTGATAAACACGTTACACTTGTGATGAGCTCACAAAAGAGTTGATGAACATCTTTAAGATGTATTTACATTTACAAGTCATTTAGCAGATGCTTTTATTCAAAGCGACTTACAAAGAGTTTAGGGAGCAATAATCCATAATAAAACTAATTTAATAATGAATCAGCATCAACTAAATGAAAGAAAATCACTTCATTTAAAGTGAATAAAAGGAATTGAGTGGCATGTGTGTGTAGTGTAGGTGAGGTGAGTAGCGGGCAGTGGACAAAACAACTGTTCCTCATGCTCAGATAGAGTCTAACCTTTCTAATGTTGAATAAGGCATATCGACATGACTGCGTTGTATTTGTGATGTGATCATTGAAGGACAGCTGTTCATCAAATATGACTCTGAGGTTCCTGGCTGTTTTGGAAGGAGTGATTGTGGTATTGCCAAGTTGAGATATTGTTGCAGGCAGGGGCGTAGCAAGCTTTTCAAAAGTGCGGGGGATGGATGTGTTTTGTTTGTTAACAATGAAAACGTTGAACGTAATGACAGAAAGGTACAAAAGGTATAACATACAAGATATAAAAAGCTTCCCATTTAAATGTGTGATACTAGTAAAGTATAAAAACACATTCGGAACACACAGAAAATAAGTCAAAACTCTGTTGTGAAAATACACAACAGTAGACTTGCTAATGAATCAGAAATACTTTAGTAATCCCAGGGGGAAAGACAGTGGAAAGCTTGATAGTGACATGGGTCTGACAGGACTGTGACTGTGACCGCTAAAGTTTGCTTACTTGCACCTTGAAAAGGGGAGATATAAAAAAACACACACACAAAGCTTTTTCTCTGGTGGTATAAATAATGTAACAATTTTCTGTTTTTAAACATTAAAATAATATACACTTTTCGTTCATAGTTCTTCAACAGGTACAATCAAACATAATAGGTAAGTATCCACAAAAGTATTCAGCTAAACAAAAAAAGCAATGTTCAAAATATCAAAATCAATAAACCCATAAGTACACTGCTTAACAAGGTCAATTTGTCCCTCCTCCTCGTCAATTCCCTGCCTTCTTCATCACAGTTACTTTATACATTGCATGCCACATAAATAACCCAATTTATCATTAGTCTAAATCATTAGCATTAGTCTAAAAACTAAATATAATTCAGAAAATACTCGACATATCAACAAAACATAAACAGAACATCTCCCCAAACCCCTATCAAGGTTATTTAAAAACGTCGAAGGCATAAACACTCATTCAAAGTCGCTGGAAAAGGAAGACGTAAATAACCATAACCGTTCCCGCCTCCTCAGCACGAGCTAACCGATCAATCTAAAACATCAAGAGAGGCGGGACTTAAGGCAGAACAGCCAATCATCATCCGGTCACACTCAAAGCCGGTGTTCTGATTGAGTGAGAGGGGAGAGGAGAGGAAGCAGCCGCATCGAGCGCAGACACAGAGCGGACAGAGAAACGCTGGAGCGACTGCTGTAAGGCGTTTGTACAAAACTGCGGAAAAACTGCAAAAAAAGTGCGGGTGTTTAACCCTTTCACCTCGCCCCTGGTTGCAGGGTTCAGCTGGAGATGATGCTTTTCATCCAAGCTGAGATGTCTTCTAGGCAGGCTGTAATGTGAGCTGCTACAGTGCTCATTTTCACTCAAGACAACACAAGACTTGATCTGAATGACTGACTGATGAACTGAGAGTGTTTCATGTTTATTTCAAGACTTGATTCTTGACTGAATGGTGTGAAGAAGTGTGGATGTGTTGCTGACATCACTCATGTGTGTGTGTGTGTGTGTGTGTTCAGGTACACAGGATCAGTGTTGTGCTGATGGATGGTTTCTCTTCTCCTCTCACTGTTATTTCTTCTCTGATGATGGGATGTCGTGGAGCTCCGCCAGAACTCAGTGTGAAAGAAAGAAAGCACAATTACTCGTCATAACAAACAAACTAGAGAAGGTCAGAGCTTCAACGCACAACACCAACAAATACACACAACTCAAAAGCAAACAATTAAAACATGCTTCGATGCAACAGAAGACCTGTGTGCTTCTTTCAGCTGCACAATAGTGAATGTGTGTTTAATGGATGTCTGTATGTTTGTGTTCAGGAGTTTGTGGTCAGTAAGACTACGCCTCTCTTTTATTGGTTGGGTCTGACTGATGGACGGACGGGTGAGTGGGAGTGGCTGGACAGAACACCATACGTGATGCTGAGCAGGTGAGTGTGTGTGTGTGTGTGTCAGCCTTAAGAAATCACAAGATTAATCAAGACACTTGTGTGTGTGTGTGTGTGTGTGTGCGCAGTGAATGGATGCCGGGACAGCCGGATGACTGGCAGGCTCATGGTTTGGGTGGAGGTGAAGACTGCGCTCATTTTCATCACGACGGCCGTTATAATGATGACCACTGCACACGACACTATCGATACGTCTGCAAAAGACAAGCAACCTCCGTCTGACACACAACACCTCACATCCCATCAGAGTCAAGGTGTATGACTGTTTACACAAATGCTCTGAAATGTTTTCATTTCCTTTGACATTAATCATGAGATGTGTGTTGAATGGTGACATCCAGACACACAGATGGATGTTTAGAGTTTAGTCTCGTGTGATTGTGAAATTAACAATTTAAAGAATGATTTCTGCATCTGAACATCTGAACAGACAGAACGTTTGAATGTTCACATCTGGTGATGATCAATCTTTAATGATGTGTTTGATGTTCTTTTGTGGCTTTGAATAAAAACATCTGTGACATGATTCAACATCAATCTGCAGTAATGATCTCAAAATAAACGTCTGTTCTCTCATCAGCTCATAAGAAAACTAAATCACAGTTATTTCTCTTAGACATGTCACAAATGTCATGAGAGTTTGAGAAGAGATACGTCAAACTGAGCTCAGATTTGTCTCATCTGCAATCAAAAGCCAATATTACTGAAGTTCTCAATATCAACTGAAACATTTCTCATCACATTCACTCTAATCCAGATGATTTTACACCTCCAGACTCTTCATGTGTCTCAATAATTACAATTCATGAATTCTCTTTTTGTCTCCTGAGCGAAACATCTGAGACTAAGTCGAGACTTAAACGAAACACGATTTTAATTTTTTTTCATGAGAAATGAAATAAAACTTTTTTCCTCCATGAGAGATCTATCACTTCTGAAGATGATTAATTGCTGATCAGTTTCATAACAAAAAATCATTTATATAAAAATAAAACGTTAAATGTATACAGTGGCAAGTTTTATTTTCTCATTGATTGTCACCTAATGATCAGCCAAAATGTTCCTGTCTGTTAAATAATTTTTTAACGTATTTAAGATTAATTGTACAATCATGCTACATTATAAACATATAAAAATAGAAGTTCTTCAATCATAAAAATGACATCAAATACTGTGATTGAATGTGATTGATCTCTCTACCTCCAGACTGGTTTGCTAGATTTACTCTGTGATTGGTGAGAGACACCACCACGGCTCATTCTGGGATGTCCTGTGGGGGGCGTCAGATGAACACTTTGTGTTTTACTGAGCGTGACGGTTGGACTCCGCTGTGGACTGAGAACACGTGAGAGTCTGAGTGATGCCGTGCGGGTCAGAGGAGGATGTTTGGGGTCAGATGAAGAGGACTGGTGTGGAGTGACGGCATGTCGTGTGGTGGACGCCACGGTGTTGCGAGCGAAGCCGGGGGTGTGCCGGTGCTGTGAAGTGTGGGTGGAGGTTTGAGGGGCGGAAGCACCCAGGGCTCTCAGCGTCGCACGACACATTTTCTCTTCGGGGGGCGGTCGAGTCACAGGTTTTTTCTTGGCACCTCGAACAGGAGATTTCCGCTGACCGGAGGAGACGGACCGACTGATGGGAACAACTTTCCTCAAGCTCTGCGTCTCAGAGGAGGTCAGGGTGCGGACGGGCCGCTGTTGAGGAGACTTTGAGAGGGACAAGGATGTTTTAGGGGATGCTGATGATGGCTTGGCAGACACAGACGGTCTGTGTTTTGGCTCAGAGGTTTTTGGGATGGGCTTTTTGCTGCTTGTTTGTATCGGTCTTGTGTGTCCGTCACTGGATTGAAGTGACCGCTTGTTTGTTTGTTGAGCGGTGAGCTTTACATCATTATCGTCGCCTCTAGTCGAGCTCTCTGATTGGTCGTGACGTTCACATTCTCCTGAGTTTCCCTGTGAGGGGTCGAAGGTCATCTCATCACTTGTGTACAGCTGTGTGTGTGTTTGAATGTTGTGTTTTTGCGTTTCTTGTAAAGTGTGGGTCTTTGGTTTCTCTGGACACGCGTGTGTTGTGATGCTGTCGTGGTCAGACTTGGTTTTGGTGGAACCTTCCTGAGTGTGGTTTCCATGGACATGAGTGGTATTTGTGTCACTGTGTGTGTTCATGATAGAGAGCGAGTGTATCGGAGGAAGTGCGTGTGTATCTGCTCCAGAGGGGTCAGAGGTCACATGGCGGCGCTCTGTTATATCACTATTGACTCTCTGTTGCCGTGAGCGACGGACACTCCCGAACCTCAGTGGTGGACTGAGAGGACTTCGTGGGTGTGTCCTGAGGAGGTCCAGAAGCCCCTCGCTCCTTAAAGCTGCCTCAACATCGGTCTCACTGCTCGACCTCAACCCAAAGACGCCTCCCACACCCTCAGGCCCCGCCCACGAGTGACGCTTGTCCTCCAACTCCGTGAGACGTTTGCTGCGTGACTCCTCCCGGGCTCCTCGCTCAGCGTTCTCCTGAAAAGGAGAAGAATTTTACTTTGATATTGAAACCTGCTCCTGAATGAGAGACGCTGAATGTGTGTGTGTTTGTGTGTTTGTTTTACCTGAATGGCCTTTTTAAACTTAGAGCAGAAATTCTGGAAAATGTGGAAACACTCGTCCAGTTTGAATGTTTCTTTGTCTTCACAGAAGAAATCGATCAGAGCGTTGCCTTCAATCACCATCACATCACTACAGACCCTTAAATCCACCAGAGCTTCATCTGCACTCTGACACACACACACACACATTTAAAACATGAAATCACACAGTTTGTGTCTTCTCTCTGTGAAAACATACATCATTTTGTGGTGTATTTGCTAAGAAGAAGAATCCTATCTTAAAGAAAAAAATGTTGACATCTTTTTCTTGTTCTAACTAAAACGTAACAATTTTTTATTTCTCTGAAAGTAATAATTCAAATCTTATCTTTCTCAGATTATTTTGGTTTCTATCTATTTTTTTAGCATGTTAAGAAAATTGTGTTTATTTTTCTTCGAATTCTCCGACTTCATTCTTCATGGATTGTGCTGTGGATGTGGAGGATGTAGTATAGATGTTTGTGTCACCTTGAGAAACAAGTGAAGTTGTGTCAGTAGATCATCATCATTCTGAATGTTGATCTGCAGCTGATGAACTCTCTCACTCAGAGAACTCAACTCCACATGAATACTGTCGACACACACTCTACACAAACACAAACACACACGCTAATATATCTTATATAAATGTGCAGTGACTTGAGTCAAGATCCTGTTTTGTGTTCAGATTGTTTGAGCTGAATGAATGTTCTCACCGAGCCGCTTGCTGAACATGTTGAAGTTTCTCAGGAGAAATAAGCAGATTTTTCTTCTGAGCTTCCAGAGCTACAAAGTGCAGCAGATTCATTCCAGGTTTATTGGCTTTAGTATCAGCCAGTGAGAGCAGAGAAGACAGTTTAAAACCAACAGCATTACCAGCAAAACTACCCTGAGAGAGTGAGAGAGAGAGAGAGAGAGAGAGAGAGAGAGAGAGAGAGTGAGAGAGAGAGAGAGAGAGAGAGAGTGAGAGAGAGAGAGAGAGTGAGAGACAGTGGTAAAAATAATAATAAAATAAACAAATAAATAAAAATAACCATTCCATTTACCAAACCACATTGTTTTAGTTTAAGTGTACATGTAAATTAAAATGGATTTGTTGATGTTTTTGAGTTCCTACCATAACATAACTTCCATCAGTCGTTATTATTATTATTATTATTGATTTTTCTACTCTTGTATTTTTGAATCATTCTCTTTTCTCAAAATGGCAAACAAATCATACTGATTTTTGTGATGAAATCACTTAGTTTTTCCACATGGAATATTCAAGGTCTAAACTCCTCAGTCTTTGGCCTAAAAAGTAGAAATTCTGACTTTATGAAAGATCTTGAAGACATAGATGTTATCATCTTACAGGAAACCTGGTGTAGAGGAGATGTGTTCACTGGCTGTCCCTCAGGATACAGAGAGATAATATTACCATCAGTTAAACTCACATCAGTAACACAGGGGAGAGACTCAGGAGGGATGATCCTCTGGATTAAATCTAAACTGGCCATAGAATTAGTTAAAAAAGATCAATACCACCTCTGGCTGAAAGTACAAAAAGGAATAATATCAGCATCTCAGCCTGTTTTCCTTTGTGCCATATATATACCCCCCCTCGAATCTCCGTATTTCCAAGAGGAAACTTTTCAAAACATTGAACAAGAAATCAGCCATTTCCAGGCCCAGGGAAATGTGCTGCTTATGGGTGATTTAAACGCTAGAACCGGAAAAGAATTAGATTTTTTAGAATCACAGGGTACCAGATTCCTCACTGGCAATAACAACTTGTACCCTTCTTACCCCGCCAGAGAAAACTGTGATCAGACAGTGAATGCCCACGGACGGCAGCTGCTGAAGCTCTGCCGAGGACTGGCTCTGTACATCGTCAATGGAAGACTGCGAGGAGACTCGCTCGGCCGATACACCTACAGCTCAGCTCTTGGTAACAGCACTGTAGATTATACCATCACAGATCTACATCTTTCCTCTTTTAGAGCATTCACAGTCAAACCCCTGAAACCTTTCTCAGACCACAGCCAAATCACAGTCTATATAAAGCAATCTGAAACATCACCCACACCGATTAGGACATCATATCACATGCACAAAATTATGTCATTCAAATGGACAGAAAACAGTGCCACTAACTACAGCAATGCTGTTGAATCTCCAGAAATACAGTCCCTCTTACACTCTTTCCAAACACAGGCATACCCTAAAAATCAATTCGGCATCAATCAGGAAGTACAAGATCTAAACAACATATTTTACAAAACAGCACAAAAAAGTCATTTGACCACTGTTAAACCAAAAAAGAAATGTTTAGATACTGACAAATGGTTTGATTTGGACTGTAAAGCTCTGAGAAAAAACCTCAGAAATTTATCAAATCAAAAACACAGACAACCAGATAATCCAGAGCTCCGCCTTCATTACTGTGAGGCACTAAAACTATATAAAGCCACACTCCGGCGGAAAAAAGCACAATTTTTGCAAAACCAGTTTGAAGAAATTGAAAAATCTCTAAATTCACACAAATTCTGGGAAAAATGGAAATTATTATACAAACCAAATCAAGAAATTCTGGCCATCCAAGATGGGGAGACATGGAAAACTCATTTCCAAGAATTATATAGCCCAACCGAAATTCAAAATTCTAATCAAAATGAAATAATCAATAAACTGAACAATTTAGAAAGAGTGATTAAAGCAAATCAAAACCCCTTAGATTTCCCCATAACAATCGAGGAACTGGAAGATAAACTACGGGTCCTCGAGCCCAAGAAAGCCTGTGGTGTCGACAGCATCCTGAATGAGATGCTGAAACACACCGACCAAAGCTTCAAACTGGCCATGCTAAAACTCTTCAATGATTGTCTGTGTGTGGGGTTCTTCCCTAAGATCTGGAACCAGGGCCTCATCAGCCCCATTCACAAGAACAGAGACAAATTAGACCCCAACAACTACCGAGGCATCTGTGTGAACAGTAACCTGGGGAAGGTTCTCTGCAGCATCTTAAACACAAGACTGTTACACTTCCTTACTAAGCACAATGCCTTGAGTAAATGCCAAATTGGCTTTCTTCCAAAATGTCGCACATCCGATCACATTTTTACATTACAAACACTAATTGACAAATATGTACATCAAAACAAAACAAAAATTTTTGCTTGCTTCGTTGATTTCAAAAAAGCATTCGATTCAATCTGGCATGAAGGATTATACCTAAAACTTATCGACAGTGGAATAGGGGGAAAATTCTATGATTTGATCAAATCAATGTACACAGCCAGCCATTGTGCGGTTAAAATTGGAACGCAAAGAACCGAATTCTTCCCCCAGGGGCGTGGAGTGAGACAGGGATGCAGTTTAAGACCCACCCTCTTCAACATTTACATTAATCAATTGGCCAACATATTAGAACACGCTCCCTTTAAAGGTCTCACTCTACACGACACAGAGATAAAGTGTCTTCTCTACGCAGATGACCTGGTCCTCCTGTCGCCCACTGAAGAGGGGCTTCAGGACAGCCTGAATCTGCTGGAGGATTACTGTCAGACCTGGGCCCTGACGCTCAACCTCCAAAAAACAAGAGTAATGATGTTCCAGAAACGCTCCAGATCTCAGGGACCATCACACACATTCACACTATCACACAGAACCATTGAAACCACAAAAACATACACTTACCTCGGTCTGAAAATAACTACAACCGGTAACTTCACTTTGGCTGTGAATGAACTCAAAGAGAAAGCTCAAAGGGCTTTCTATGCCATAAAAAGATCCATTAAAATTGACATCACAATCCAAATCTGGCTCAAACTTTTCAAAGCAGTAATTGAACCAATTGTTTTATACGGCAGTGAAGTGTGGGGTCCTTCTATAAAATTTGACTTCTTAAATTGGGAAAAACACCCGATCGAAATTCTACATTTAGATTTCTGTAAAAGAATTCTCAAAGTCCAAAGAAAAACTCCAAACAACGGATGTAGGGCAGAATTAGGCCAATACCCTCTCCTTCTAAACATTCAGAAAAGAGCCGTCATCTTCTGGAAACACCTAAAAACAAGCGACCCCAACACATACCATTACAAAGCCCTGAAACACC